>NC_038256.2:15185463-15203649 GCF_000004515.6 Glycine max
TAACTTTTCATACGGATGTCCGATTCAGGTGCATAATTATCGAGACGTTGGTTATTGAACAACGGATGCTCTCGAGAATTACAAATGGTCATAAATTTTCACTCGGATGTCCGATTCAAGTGCATAATATATCGAGACGCTCGAAATTGAACAACGGAAGCTCTCGAGAAATTAAAATGGTCATAACTTTTCACTCGGATTTCCTATTCAGGTGCATGGTATATTGAGACGTTCGTATTTGAACACCGGATGCTCTCGAGAAATTAAAATGGTCATAACGTTTCACACGGAGGTCCGATTCAGGCACATCACATGTCGAGACGCTTGAAATTGAACAACGTAAGCTCTGCAGAAATTCAAATGGTCATAACTTTTCACACGGAGGTCCGATTCAGGCGCATCATATATCGAGACGCTCGAATTTGAACAGCGGAAGCTCTCGAGAAATTTAAATGGTCATAACTTTTCACTCGGATTTTCGATTCAGGTGCATAATATATGGAGACGTTCGTAATTGAACAACGGATGCTCTCGAGAAACTCAAATGGTCATAACTTTCCACGCGGATGTCCGATTCAGGCGCATAATATATCGAGACCCTCGAAATTGAACAACGGAAGCTCTCGAGAAATTAAAATGATCATAACTTTTCACACGGATGTCCGATTCAGGCACATCACATGTCGAGACGCTTGAAATTGAACAACGTAAGCTCTGCAGAAATTCAAATGGTCATAACTTTTCACACGGAGGTCCGATTCAGGCGCATCATATAACGAGACGCTCGAATTTGAACAAGGGAAGCTCTCGAGAAATTTAAATGGTCATAACTTTTGACTCGGATTTCCGATTCAGGTTCATAATATATGGAGACGTTCATAATTGAACCACGGATGCTCTCGAGAAATTCAAATGGTCATAACTTTTCACTCGGATGTCCAATTCAGGCGCATAATATATCGAGACCCTCGAAATTGAACAACGGATGGTCTCGACAAATTCAAATTGTCATAACTTTACACACGGAGGTCCAATTCAGGCACATCACTTGTCGAGACGCTCCAAATTTAACAACGTAAGCTCTCGAGAAATTAAAATGGTCATAACTTTTCATACGGATGTCCGATTCAGGTGCATAATATATCGAGACGTTGGTTATTGAACAACGGATGCTCTCGAGAATTTCAAATGGTCATAAATTTTCACTCGGATGTCCGATTCAAGCGCATAATATATCGAGACGCTCGAAATTGAACAACGGAAGCTCTCGAGAAATTAAAATGGTCATAACTTTTCAATCGGATGTCCGATTCAGGCGCATCATATATCGAGACGCTCGAAATTAAACAATAGAAGCTCTCGAGAAATTAATATGGTCGTAACTTTTCACTCGGATTTCTGATTCAGGTGCATAATATATGGAGACATTCGTATTTGAACACCGAATGCTCTCGAGAAATTCAAATGGTCATAAATTTTCACTCGGATGTCTGATTAGAGCGCATAATATATCGAGACGCTCGAAATTGAACAACAGAAGCTCTCGAGAAATTGAAATGGTCATATCTTTTCACTCGGATGTCCGATTCAGGCGCATAATATATCGAGACGCTCGATATTGAAAAACGGATGCTCTCGAGAAATTAAAATGGTCATAACTTTTCATACGGATGTCCGATTCAGGTGCATAATATATCGATACAATTGTTATTGAACAACGGCTGCTCTTGAGAAATTCAAATGGTCATAAATTTTCACTCGGATGTCCGATTCAAGCGCATAATATATTGAGACGCTCGAAATTGAACAACGGAAGCTCTCGAGAAATTAAAATGGTCATAACTTTACACACGGAGGTCCGATTCAGGCACATCACAAGTCGAGACGCTCAAAATTGAACAACGGAAGCTGACGAGAAATTCAAATGGTCATAACTTTTCACACGGAGGTCCGATTCAGGCGCATCATATATCAAGACACTCGAAATTGAACAACGGAAGCTCTCGAGAAATTAAAATGGTCATAAATTTTCACTCGGATGTTCGATTCAGGCGCATAATATATCGAGACGCTCGATATTGAACAGCGGAAGCTGACGAGAAATTCAAATGGTCATAAGTTTTCACACGGAGGTCCGATTCAGGTGCATAATATACCGAGACATTGGTTATTGAACAACGGAAGCTCTCGAGAAATTGAAATGGTCATAACTTTTCACTCGGATATCCGATTCAGGCGCATAATATATCGAGACGCTCGATATTGAACAACGGAAGCTCTCAAGAAATTAAAATGGTCATAACTTTTCATACGTGATGCAATCCTACCCCGCAAGGGCATTGGATAGATAACTCCAAGTAGATTGGGCCAGGGATGCAAGAGAAGGCCCTAGGGTTCTAATGAGCCTTAGGGTAGATTTCGGGCCTATGGGCTAAGTACGAGCCCACTTATCTTTGTAAATATTAGATTAAGGTTTCATTATTTTTGGGCCTTGTATTTAGGGCTCCAATCCTAGTTCTGAAATTTAAATTGAAAATTATTGTGAAAACAAGTGCCAAAACTATAGGTTTCTTGAGTCTTTTTTTTTTTTTTAGTTTTTCTACTCTACTCTAGAGCCATTCTAGGTTTCTCTTTGAGTCCTAGCTTGCTTTTTTTGTGCTTTTCATTGCTTTAATTGTTGAATAATCCTTGAAAATTTGTCTTGTTAAAACTCTATTGGTTTAGCTTTCATTTCATTTTTTTTTTTGGTCTTTGGTTATTGCTTGTCTCTTTGTTTCCTTGGTTGTGAGTTGCCATATAGGGAATTGGAAAGGAGGATTGGTGCCATATCTTGAAGAATTTGAGTCAAGAAGAAAGGGGCCAACCACCTTAAGAGCTATTGGACTAAGAAGCACTCCAAATTGAGTGAAACACTAAAGAGAGAATAGCCACCACAATTGAGGACTTTTTTCTTTGTAATTTTGTAATTGGCAATTTGCTTTGCTTTCAAATTTTGTAACAAAAATGCCTTTCATTGGAAGTAAGTTGGGAGCCTCCGCTAGGTCACCCTACTTCCATTTGTGTGTAATAATTTTAGGCAATTTCCCCTTAGGATAGTGAGTGTTTTGTTGGGAACCTTAAATGAGGTCATCCAAACACTCTTAGGATCCGCCTAGTTTGCATTTCTTGCACTTTAATTTCTTGCTTATTTTCATAGCTTATTTCCTTTACCCTCCATTGTCAAACCGCCTAGATAGCTTGCCTTTTACCAATTAGTTTTTACCTTATCTTTCACACCTCTTTTAGTGTTTATTTTGGCTAGTTTCAACCATAGTTTATTTTACCTTTTGTTTTCAAACCCACAACAAGAAAGAACCATAACTTAGGAACCAACATAAGTCTTCATTCTTCATCTAGTGTTAATGGTGAGGATTCTACTCCTAAGGACCCCTTGTATAAGATATTAGATGAGTTGAGATCCCTTAAGTTGTGGAAAGAAAAACAAGAGAGAAAAGAAAAAGGTAAAAAAAGAGTGGAAGAAATAAGTCAAGATGAAAGAGAGAAAATAAGAGAGGAAGAAAGAAGAAAAATAAGGAAAGAAATGAAAAGAGAAAAACATGTCTCCTATAGTAGTCATAACTCTTGCAAGAGACTAAGTGAAGAACTTCGTGACTATTATGAAGGAAGGCATACGTCACATCTTAGGCCTCACTCCCATAGGAGAGAAAATGAAAGAAAGCCTCAAGAGGTTAACATTAAACTCCCATACTTCCATGGGAAGGACAATGTAGAGGCTAATTTAGATTGGGAAATAAGGGTAGAGCAACAACTTAAAAGGAAGTCTACTTCAAAATCTTATGGCTCTCACTCTTATCCAAAGAAAGACCAAGGTCAAGGAATCTTAGGGGTGAGACCTTCTAAGCCCAAAGATGATAAGGGGAAGACAATAGAAAAGCAACCCCTTAAGGCTAGTATGCAAGAGAAGACTAGCTCCATGAAGTGCTTTAAATGTCTTGGAAGAGGACACATTACTTCTCAATGCCCCACCAAGAAAACCATGATTATGAGGGGCCAAGACATTTATAGTAGCCAAGATGAGGCTACTACTTCACCTTCCTCTAGTAAAAGTGAAGAAGCAAAACGGGAAGAATCTAGTGAAGAGATCTACCCCCAAGAAGAAGGACAACCTTTAATGGTTAAGGAGGAGTGTAAGGAGGTAAGTGTCTCCTCCAAGAGGTTAGCTAAGAAGGAAAGACATTTTGAAATAAAGACAAATATTAAAGAAATTTCCCTTCTTCGACAACCTCCACATTTTCTCCTTTGTAAAAAGACACTTGTTAGCATTGCCACATCTCTTAGGCTTGAGTTTATTCCTCAAGTAAAGGAGTTGTTGGATGAGGGTTTGGTTCGCAAGAGATTAAATCCTTGTGCTTTGTTGGTGCCCAAAATAGGTATTATTAGGCACCAAATCCCTCAAATAGGTGGTGTGATGAATGCTTTGGGTGGTGCAACACTCTTTTGTAAAATCACTCGTGCACCCAACATCTTCATGATTTGTGTACATAGGGACTCATTAGGTAGGTTTGTTCTTATTTTTAGTTTCAATACAAACTTAGGCACTCATATGGGACACCTTAGGTTTGTCATACTTTTTGGTAGGAATAATCAACATGAAAATTCAGAAAAAGGTATGTTCTATTGCTTTACTTTTCTTAATTTTTTAAATTGTGATCAAGGGGTTCCCATGAACCCTAAGAGAATAAAGGTCATTCCTGAGTGGCTTGCTCCACCAAGTGTAAGAAAAATTTGGGGCTTCCAAGACTTAACAAACTTTTACAAAAGGTTTGCCCCTTATTTTTCTATACTTGTAGCACCACTCATTGAGTTGGTGAGGAACCATGTTCCTTCATGGGAAGATGCCCAGGAAATGAGTTTTCAGACCTTACCTTACTTCAACATACTAAACACCACTAATACATATGTTTTTGTTCTTTCTACAGGTGTTGAGAAAAAAAGCCCAGAGTTTCAAGAACCTCGGGATTTGAGGTCAAATCCTTTTCAAGGGGGAGGGAATGATGCAATCCTACCCCGCAAGGGCATTGGATAGAAAACTCCAAGTAGATTGGGCCAGAGATGCAAGAGAAGGCCCTAGGGTTCTAATGAGCCTTAGGGTAGATTTCGGGCCCATGGGCTAAGTACGAGCCCACTTATCTTTGTAAATATTAGATTAAGGTTTCATTATTTTTGGGCCTTGTATTTAGGGCTCCATAATGTAGGTAGGGTACCCTAGAAATATAGGATTTTTCAGCCCTTGTATTTTAGGGCACCTAGACTAGTTTTTGTAATAGGGGTAGTTTTGTAATTTCACAGGCACTAAGTGGATATTTGATGTGTGTGGTTGGAAATAAATTTAATTGAATTGGTAGAAGCCCAATCCAATTAAATTTTAGAGGGGGAGGTGAGCATTTGCTTACTACACCCCATTGCCACATCATATAGTCACACTTTGTGCATATCCTTCATGCTTTTCATGCCTCATGACACCTAAGCACACTTAGTGGAGAATCTTGGAATTGATCTTGGATTAGTGGGCTGAACCATAACTAAAATTCACTAATCATAATTAGTGAAATTTTGGCTCCAAAGTTTGGCTCCACAAATTCAATTTCAAATTCAAGTGAAATTTGAATTTCCCTCCAATTTTGTGTGACACTTAGGCTATAAATAGAGGTCATGTGTGTGCATTTTTTTGAACTTTGATCATTTGAATATTAAACTTCAGATTTCAAAGCTCATTTAGAGCACAAAATTTCGTGCTCTTCTCTCCCTCTCCCTTCATTCATCTCCTTCTTCCTCCAAGCTCTTATCCATGGCCTCCTATGGTGGTGAGCTTCTTCTAGACTCATCTTCTCCTTGAAGTGGGGTCTCCTCTCTCTCTTCCTTTCTCCATTCCAATGCCATTCATCTTCCAAGAAGCAAAGGAATCCATTGATGAAGAAGATCCTAGGCCTACAAGCTCCAATGGAGCTTGCATCAATACGGATATCCGATTCAGGTGCATAATATATCGAGACACTGGTTATTGAACAACGGAAGCTCTCGAGAAATTGAAATGGTCATAACTTTTCACTCGGATGTCCGATTCAGGCGCATAATATATCGAGACGCTCGATATTGAACAACGGAAGCTCTCAAAAAATTAAAATGCTCATAACTTTACACACGGAGGTCCGATTCAGGCACATCACATGTCGAGACGCTCGAAATTGAACAACGGAAGCTGACAAGAAATTCAAATGGTCATAACTTTTCACACGGAGGTCCGATTCAGGTGCATAATATATCGAGACATTGGATATTGAACAATGGAAGCTCCCAGGAAATTAAAATATTCATTACTTTTCACTCGGATGTCTGATTCAGGCACATCAGATTTCGAGACGCTCGAAATTGAACAACGGAAGCTCTCGAGAAATTCAAATGGTCATACCTTTTCACACAAAGGTCCAATTCAGGCACATCACATGTCGAGACGCTCCAAATTTAACAACGTAAGCTCTCGAGAAATTAAAATGGTCATAACTTTTCATACGGATGTCCGATTCAGGTGCATAATATATCGAGACGTTGGTTATTGAACAACGGATGCTCTCGAGAATTTCAAATGGTCATAAATTTTCACTCGGATGTCCGATTCAAGCGAATAATATATCGAGACGCTCGAAATTGAACAACGGAAGCTCTCGAGAAATTAAAATGGTCATAACTTTTAACTCGGATGTCCGATTCAGGAGCATCATATATCGAGACGCTCGAAATTGAACAACAGAAGCTCTCGAGAAATTAAAATGGTCATAACTTTTCACTCGGATTTCCGATTCAGGTGCATAATATATGGAGATGTTCGTATTTGAACACCGGAAGCTCTCGAGAAATTCAAATGGTCATAAATTTTTACTCGGATGTCTGATTAGAGCGTATAATATATCGAGACGCTCGAAATTGAACAACAGAAGCTCTCGGGAAATTGAAATGGTCATACCTTTTCACTCGGATGTCCGATTCAGGCGCATAATATATCGAGACGCTCGATATTGAAAAACGGAAGCACTCAAGAAATGAAAATGGTCATAACTTTTCATACGGATGTCCGATTTAGGTGCATAATATATCGATACAATTGTTATTGAATAGCGGCTGCTCTTGAGAAATTCAAATGGTCATAAATTTTCACTCGGATGTCCGATTCAAGCGCATAATTTATCAAGACGCTCGAAATTGAACAACGGAAGCTCTCCCGAAATTAAAATGGTCATAACTTTACACACGGAGGTCCGATTCAGGCACATCACAAGTCGAGACGCTCGAAATTGAACAACGGAAGCTGACGAGAAATTCAAATGGTCATAACTTTTCACATGGAGGTCCGATTCAGGCGCATCATATATCGAGACACTCGAAATTGAACAACGGAAGCTCTCGAGAAATTAAAATGGTCATAACTTTTCACTCAGATTTCCGATTCAGGCGCATAATATATCGAGACGCTCGATATTGAACAACGGAAGCTGACGAGAAATTCAAATGGTCATAAATTTTCACACGGAGGTCCGATTCAGGTGCATAATATATCGAGACATTGGTTATTGAACAAAGGAAGCTCTCGAGAAATTGAAATGGTCATAACTTTTCACTCGGATGTCCGATTCAGGCACATAATATATCGAGACGCTCGATATTGAACAACGGAAGCTCTTGAGAAATTAAAATGGTCATAACTTTTCATACGGATATCCAATTCCGGTGCATAATATATCGAGACATTGGTTATTGAACAACGGCTGCTCTTGAGAAATTCAAATGGTCATAAATTATCCCTCGGATGTCCGATTCAAGCGCATAATATATCGAGACGCTCGAAATAGAACAACGAAAGCTCTCGAGAAATTAAAATGGTCATAACTTGACACACGAAGCTCCGATTCAGGCTCATCACATGTCGAGACGCTCGAAATTGAACAACGGAAGCTGACGAGAAATTCAAATGGTCATAACTTTTCACACGGAGGTCCGATTCAGGTGCATAATATATCGAGACATTGGTTATTGAACAATGGAAGCTCCCGGGAAATTAAAATATTCATTACTTTTCACTCGGATGTCTGATTCAGGCACATCAGATATCGAGACACTCGAAATTGAACAACGGAAGCTCTCGAGAAATTCAAATGGTCATACCTTTTCATACGGATGTCCGATTCAGGCACATCACATGTCGAGACTCTCCAAATTTAACAACGTAAGCTCTCGAGAAATTAAAATGGTCATAACTTTTCACACGGAGGTCCAATTCAGGCACATCACATGTCGAGACGCTCCAAATTTAACAACGTAAAGCTCTCGAGAAATTAAAATGGTCATAACTTTTCATACGGATGTCCGATTTAGGTGCATAATATATCGAGACGTTGGTTATTGAACAACGGATGCACTCGAGAATTTCAAATGGTCATAAAGTTTCACTCGGATGTCCGATTCAAGCGCGTAATATATCGAGACGCTCGAAATTGAACAACGGAAGCTCTCGAGAAATTAAAATGGTCATAACTTTTCAGTCGGATGTCCGATTCAGGCGCATCATATATCGAGACGCTCGAAATTGAACAATAGAAGCTCTCGAGAAATTAAAATGGTCATAACTTTTCACTCAGATGTCCGATTCACGAGCAAAATATATCGACACGCTCGATATTTAACAACGGAAGCTCTCGAGAAATTAAAATGGTCATAACTTTTCATACGGATGTCCGATTCAGGTGCATAATATATCGAGACATTGGTTATTGAACAACTGATGCTCTCGAGAAATTCAAATGGTCATAAATTTTAACTCCGATGTCCGATTCCAGTGCATAATATATCGAGACGCTCGAAATTGAACAACGGAAGCTCTCGAGAAATGAAAATGATCATAACTTTGCACACGGAGGTCCGATTCAGGCACATCACATGTCGAGACGCTCGAAATTGAACAACGGAAGCTCTCGAGAAATTAAAATGGTCATAACTTTTCATACGGATGTCCGATTCAAGCGCAAAATATATCGAGACATTGGTTATTGAACAACGGCTGCTCTCGAGAAATTCAAATGGTCATAAATTTTCACTCGGATGTCCGATTGAAGCGCATAATATATCGAGACGCTCGAAATTGAACAACGGAAGCTCTCGAGAAATTAAAATGGTCATAAATTTTCATACGGATGTCCGATTCAGGTGCATAATATATCGAGACATTGGTTATTGAACAACGGAAGCTCTCGAGAAATTAAAATGGTCATAACTTTTCATACGGATGTCCGATTCAGGTGGATAATATATCGAGACATTGGTTATTGAACAACGGTTGCTCTTGAGAAATTCAAATGGTCATAAATTTTCACTCGGATGTCCGATTCAAGCGCATAATATATCAAGACGCTCGAAATTGAACATCGGAAGCTCTCGAGAAATTCGAATGGTCATAACTTTTCACTCGGATGTCCGATTCAGGCGCATAATATATTGAGACGCTCAATATTGAACAACGGAAGCTCTCGAGAAATTAAAATGGTCATAACTTTTCATACGGATGTCCGATTCAGGTGCATAATATATGGAGACGTTCGTAATTGAACAACAGATGCTCTCGAGAAATTCAAATGGTCATAACTTTTCACTCGGATGTCCGATTAAGGCGCATAATATATCGAGATGCTCGAAATTGAACAACGGAAGCTCTCGAGAAATTAAAATGGTCATAACTTTTCACTCAGATGTCCGATTCAGGTGCAAAAAAAATTGAGACGCTCGATATTGAACAACGGAAGCTCTCGAGAAATTAAAATGCTCATAACTTTTCATACGGATGTCCAATTCAGGTGCATAATATATCGAGACATTGGTTATTGAACAACGGCTGCTCTCGAGAAATTCAAATTGTCATAAATTTTAACTCCGATGTCCGATTCCAGCGCATAATATATCGAGACGCTCGAAATTGAACAACAGAAGCTCTCGAGAAATTAAAATGGTCATAACTTTGCACACGGAGGTCCGATTCAGGCACATCACATGTCGAGACGCTCGAAATTGAACAACGTTAGCTCTTGAGAAATTCAAATGGTCATAACATTGCGCTTGGATGTCTGATTCAGGCGCATCATATATCAAGACGCTCGAAATTAAACAACAGAAGCTCTCGGGAAATTAAAATGGTCATAACTTTTCATACGGATGCCCGATTCAAGCGCAAAATATATTGAGACATTGGTTATTGAACAACGTTTGCTCTCGAGAATTTCAAATGGTCATAAATTTTCACTCGGAGGTCCAATTCAGGCACATCACATGTCGAGACGCTCGAAATTGAACAACGGCTGCTCTCGAGAAATTCAAATGCTCATAAATTTTCACTCGGATGTCCGATTCAAGCGCATAATATATCGAGACGCTCGAAATTGAACAACTGAAGCTCTCGAGAAATTTAAATGGTCATAACTTTACACACAGAGGTCCGATTCAGGCACATCACAAGTCGAGACGCTCGAAATTGAACAACGCAAGCTGACGAGAAATTCAAATGGTTATAACTTTTCACACGGAGGTCCGATTCAGGCACATCCCATGTCGAGACGCTTGAAATTGAACAACGTAAGCTCTGCAGAAATTCAAATGGTCATAACTTTTCACACGGAGGTCCGATTCAAGTGCATAATATATCGAGACGCTCGAAATTGAACAACGGAAGCCCTCTAGAAATTGAAATGGTCATAACTTTTCACTCGGGTGTCCGATTCAGGCGCATAATATATCGAGACGCTCGATATTGAACAACGGAAGCTCTCGAGAAATTAGAATGGTCATAACTTTGCACACGGAGGTCCGATTCAGGCACATCACCTGTCGAGACGCTCGAAATTGAACAACGGAAGTAGAGGAGAAATTAAAATGGTCATAACTTTGCACACGGAGGTCCGATTCAGGCACATCACATGTCAAGACGCTCGAAATTGAACAACGGAAGCTGAGGAGAAATTCAAATGGGCATAACTTTTCACACGGAGGTCCGATTCAGGCGCATCATATATCGAGACGCTCGAAATTGAACAACGGAAGCTCTCGAAAAATTAAAATGGTCATAACTTTTCATACGGATGTCCGATTCATGCGCAAAATATATCGAGACATTGGTTATTGAACAACGGCTGCTCTCGAGAAATTCAAATGGTCATAAATTTTAACTCCGATGTCCGATTCAAGAGCATAATATATCGAGATGCTCGAAATTTAACAACGGAAGCTCTCGAGAAATTAAAATGGTCATAACTTTACACACGGAGGTCCGATTCAGGCACATCACATGTCGTGACGCTCGAAATTGAACAACGGAAGCTGACGAGAAATTCAAATGGTCATAACATTTCACACGGAGGTCCGATTCAGGATCATCACATGTCGAGACGCTTGAAAATAAACAACGTAAGCTCTGCAGAAATTCAAATGGTCATAACTTTTCACACGGAGGTCCGATTCAAGCGCATAGTATATCGAGATGCTCGAAATTGAACAACGGAAGCTCTCGAGAAATTGAAATGGTCATAACTTTTCACTCGGATGTCCGATTCAGGCGCATAATATATCGAGACGCTCGATATTGAACAACGGAAGCTCTCAAGAAATTAAAATGGTGATAACTTTTCATACGGATGTACGATTCAGGTGCAAAATATATCAAGACATTGGTTTTGAATAACGGCTGCTCTCGAGAAATTCAAATGGTCATAAATTTTCACTCGGATGTCTGATTCAGGCGCAAAATATATCGAGACGCTTGAAATAGAACAACGGCTGCTATCGAGAAATTCAAATGTTCATAAATTTTCACTTGGATGTCCGATTCAGGCGCATAATATATCGAGACGCTCGAAATAGAACAACACAAGCTCTCGAGAAATTAAAATGGTCATAACTTTTCATTCGGATGTCCGATTCAGGCGCATCATATATCGAGACGCTCAAAATTGAACAACGGAAGCTCTCGAGAAATTAAAATGGTCATCACTTTACACGCGGAGGTCCGATTCAGGCACCTCACATGTCGAGACGTTCGAAATTGAACAACGGAAGCTGACGAGAAATTCAAATGGTCATAACTTTTCACACGGAGGTCCGATTCAGGCGAATCATATATCGAGACGTTCGAAATTGAACAACGGAAGCTCTCCATAAATTCAAATGGTCAAAAATTTTCACACGGAGGTCCTATTCAGGCGCATGATATATCGAGACGTTCGTAATTGAACAACGGATGCCATCGAGAAATTCAAATGGTCATAAGTTTTCATACGGATGTCCGATTCAGCTGCATATTATATCGAGACATTGGTTATTGAACAACGACTGCTCTTGAGAAAGTCAAATGGTCATAAATTTTAACCCGGATGTCCGATTCAGGCACATCACATGTCGAGACGCTCGAAATTGAACAACGGAAGCTGAGGAGAAATTAAAATTGTCATAACTTTGCACACGGAGGTCCGATTCAGGCACATCACATGTCAAGAGGCTCAAAATTGAACAACGGAATCTGAGGAGAAATTCAAATGGTCATAACTTTTCACACGGAGGTCCAATTCAGGCGCGTCATATATCGAGACGCTCGAAATTGAACAACGGAAGCTCTCGAGAAATTAAAATGGTCATAACTTTTCATACGGATGTCCGATTCAAGCGCAAAATATATCGAGACATTGGTTATTGAACAACGGTTGCTCTCGAGAAATTCAAATGGTCATAAATTTTCACTCGGATGTCCGATTCAAGCGAATAATATATCGAGACGCTCGAAATTGAACAACGGAAGCTCTAGAGAAATTAAAATGGTCATAACTTTGCACACGGAGGTCCAATTTAGGCACATCACATGTCGAGACGCTCGAAATTGAACAACGGAAGCTGAGGAGAAATTCAAATGGTCATAACTTTTCACACGGAGGTCCGATTCAGGCGCATCATATTTAGAGAGTCTCGATATTGACCAACAGAAGCTCTCGAGAAATAAAAATGGTCATAGCTTTTCACTCAGATGTCCGATTAAGGCGCATAATATATCGAGACGCTCGATATTGAACAACAGAAGCTCTCGAGAAATTCAAATGGTCATAACTTTTCATACGGATGTCTGATTAAAGCGCATAATATATCGAGATATTGGTTATTGAACAACAGCTGCTCTCGAGAAATTCAAATGGTCAGAAATTTTCACTCGGATATCCGATTCGAGCGCATGATATATCGAGACGCTCGAAATTGAACAACGGAAGCTCTCGAGAAATTTAAATGGTCATAACTTTACACACGGAGGTCCGATTCAGGCACATCACATGTCGAGACGCTCGAAATTGAACAACGGATGCTGACGAGAAATTCAAATGGTCATAACTTTTCACACGGAGGTCCGATTCAGGCGCATCATATATCGAGACGCTCGAAATTGAACAATGGAAGACCTCCAGAAATTCAAATGGTCAAAACGTTTCACACGGAGTTCTTATTCAGGCGCATGATATATCCAGACGTTCGTAATTGAACAACGGAAGCCCTCGAGAAATTCAAATTGTCATAACTTTTCATACGGAAGTCTGATTCAGGTGCATAATATATCGAGACATTGGTTATTGAACAACAGCTGCTCTCGAGAAATCCAAATGGTCAATAATTTTCACTCGGATGTCCGATTCAAGCACATAATATATCGAGACGCTCGAAATTGAACAACGGAAGCTCTCGAGAAATTAAAATGGTCATAACTTTACACACGGAGGTCCGATTCAGGCACATCACATGTCGAGACCCTCGAAATTGAAAAACGGAAGCTGACGAGAAATTCAAATGGTCATAACTTTTCACACGGAGGTCCGATTCAGGCGCATCATATATCAAGACGCTCGAATTTGAACAACTGAAGCTCTCGAGAAATTTAAATGGTCATAACTTTTCACTCGGATTTCCGATTCAAGTGCATAATATATGGAGACGTTCGTAATTGAACAACGGATGCTCTCGAGAAATTCAAATGGTCATAACTTTTCACTCGTATGTCCGATTCAGGCGCATAATATATCGAGATGCTCGAAATTGAACAACGGAAGCTCTCGAGAAATTAAAATGGTCATAACTTTTCACTCAGATGTCCGATTCAGGCACATAATATCTCGAGACGCTCGATATTGAACAACGGAAGCTCTCGAGAAATTAAAATGGTCATAACTTTTCATACAGATGTCCGATTCAGGTGCATAATATATCGAGACATTGGTTATTGAACAACGGCTGCTCTCGAGAAATTCAAATGGTCATAAATTTTCACTCGGATGTCTGATTCAAGCGCATAATATATCGAGACGCTCGAAATAGAACAACGGAAGCGCTCGAGAAATTAAAATGTTGGTTCAGTAGGCAATCAACGCCCGATTCAAGCGCATAATATGTCGAGACATTGGTTATTGAACAACGACTGCTCTCGAGAAATTCAAATGGTCATAAATTTTCACTCAAATGTCTGATTCAAGCGCATAATATATCGAGACGCTCGAAATTGAACAACGGAAGCTCTCGAGAAATTAAAATGGTCATAACTTTATACACGGAGGTCCGATTCAGGCAGATCACATGTCGAGACGCTTGAAATTTAACATCGGAAGCTGACGAGAAATTTAAATGGTCATAACTGATGAGGACATGCCCAAGAGCAAGGGCACGGATCCACTTGAAGGACTTGGAGGACTTACGACAAGGGCTAGAGCAAGGAAAGCCAAGGAAGCTCTTCAACAAATGTTGTCCATACTATTTGAATACAAGCCCAAGTTTCAAGGAGAAAAGTCCAAGGTTGTGAGTTGTATCATGGCCCAAATGGAGCAGGACTAAATGACACCACTTTGTTTCAATTTTAGAGTGTTTAGTTTGTCTAAATAATGGCCCAATCCTTGTAAAGTTGGCTGACCAAAAATTTGTTTTGGGTTAATCAACTAAAAGGGCTTTAGTTAGGTTTAGTTCAAGTTGTAATAAGGGCCCAATTGGCAACCTAGGCATCAGCCTTTTGGGAGACCAAATGGTGGCTGACTTGTTGGCTGTTGGGGGTGACTTTTGGTTGCCACAATTTCAGTTACACTCAGCCATTAAGTTATTTTAATTCCTTAGGTTAATGGCATTAAGTTATTTTAATTCTAGGTTAGTGGGTCATTACTAAAATCTGCTGTAAAGCTTCTATATAAGCTGAACCATTTTATCAATAAAGACAAGTTGAGTTTTATTCAGAAAATTAGAGTTTATCTCTTTTATCTTAGTGAGAGTGATTCTCCTAAATTCTTGAGTGATTCAAGAACACCCTGGCTGTATCAAAGGACTTTCACAACCTTTGTGTGTTGCCCTCGCTGGAAAGAGTGATTCTTTTCTTCCTTTCATCTTCACCCTTGTTCTTTCAAACCACAATTCCAGAAAATTCACCTCTGCCCAGAATTATCTCGTGGCCATAACTCCCATTTTACGCACTCAAATTAAGTGATTCTTGAGCCTAAATTGAATTTCAAAACGAGACCTTTCACCTCGCTTTGGAATCACCTCATTTGGAGTCCTGTAGCTTCAGTTATTGCCATTTCTATATTTCTGTCCAGCCATCACTAAACCTACATTTTACCATCCCATTCATCCATTTTATGCCAAGAACCACCTTATTAAGACCCACGAAATTAACCACCTTATTTTCCATCCTTTCCTTAATCAATTTCCGCATTTTCCATCACGGTTTAATCCTAGACTATCCTATGTCAGCCCTTGTGCCATGAGGATTCATATCAATAACTTTTCACATAGAGGTCCGATTCAGCGCAATCATATATCAAGACGCTCGAAATTGGACAACAGAAGCTCTCGAGAAATTAAAATGGTCATAACTTTTCATACAGATGTCCGATTCAGGTGCATAATATATCGAGACGTTGGTTATTGAACAACGGATGCTCTCGAGAAATTCAAATGGTCATAAATTTTCACTCGGATGTCCGATTCAAGCGCATAATATATCGAGACGCTCGAAATTGAACAACGGAAGCTCTCGAGAAATTGAAATGGTCATAACTTTTCACTCGGATGTCCGATTCAGGCGCATAATATATCGAGACGCTCGATATTGAACAACGGAAGTTCTCGAGAAATAAAAATGGTCATAACTTCTCATACGGATGTCCGACTCAGGTGCATAATATATCGAGACATTGGTTATTGAACAACGGCTGCTCTCGAGAAATTCAAATGGTCAAAAATTTTCACTCTGATGTCCGATTCAAGCGCATAATAAATCGAGACGCTCGAAATAGAACAACAGAAGCTCTCGAGAAATTAAAATGGTCATAACTTTTCATATGGATGTCTGATTCAAGCGCATAATATGTCGAGACATTGGTTATTGAACAACGGCTGCTCTCGAGAAATTCAAATGTTCATAAATTTTCACACGGAGGTCCGATTCAGGAGCATCATATTTCGAGACGCTCGAAATTGAACAACGGAAGCTGAAGAGAAATTCAAATGGTCATAACTTTTCACACGGAGGTCCGATTCAGGCGCATGATATATCGAGACGTTCGTAATTGAACAACGGAAGCCCTCGAGAAATTTAAATGGTCATAACTTTTCATACGGATGTCCGATTTAGGTGTATAATATATCGAGACAATGGATATTGAACAACGGCTGCTCTCGAGAAATTCAAATGTTCATAAATTTTAACTCGGATGTCCGATTCAAGCGCATAATATATCGACACGCTCGAAATTGAACAACGGAAGCTCCCGAGAAATTAAAACGGTCATAACTTTACACACGGAGGTCCGATTCAGGTGCATAATATATCGAGACATTGGTTATTGAACAACGGCTGCTCTCGAGAAATTCAAATGGTCATAAATTTTCACTAGGATGTCCAATTCAGGCGCATCATATATCGAGATACTCGATATTGAACAATGGAAGCTCTCAAGAAATAAAAATGGTCATAACTTTTCATACGGATGTTTGATTCAGGTGCATAATATATCGAGACATTGGTTATTGAACAACGACTGCTCTCTAGAAATTCAAATGGTCATAAATTTTCACTTGGATGTCCGATTCAGACGCATAACATATCGAGACGCTCGATATTGAACAACGGAAGCTCTCAAGAAATGAAAATGGTCATAACTTTTCATACGGATGTTCGATTCAGGTGCATAATATATCGAGACATTGGTTATTGAACAACGGCTGCTGTCGAGAAATTAAAATGGTCATAACTTTTCATTCCAATCGTCTCGCAGACAGAAACATCGCATGTCGAGACCTTCGAAATTGAACAACGGAAGCCGACGAGAAATTCAAATGGTCATAACTTTTCACACAGAGGTCCGATTCAGGCGCATCATATTTCGAGACTCTCGAAATTGAACAATGGAAGCTCTCGAAAAATTAAAATGGTCATAACTTTACACACGGAGGTCCGATTCAGGCACATCACATGTCGAGACGCTCGAAATTGAAAAACGGAAGCTGACGAGAAATTCAGAAGGTTTTAACTTTTCACACGGAGGTCCGATTAAGGCGCATCATATATCGAGACGCTCGAAATTGAACAACGAAAGCACTCTAGAAATTCAAATGGTCAAAACTTTTCACCCGGAGGTCCTATTCAGGCGCATGATATATCGAGACGTTCGTAATTGAACAACGGAAGCCCTCGAAAAATTCAAATGGTCAAAACGTTTCATACGGAGGTCAAATTCAGGCGAGTCATATATCGAGACGCTCAAAATTGAACAACGGAAGCTCTCGAGAAATTAAAATAGTCATAACTTTTCATACAGATGTCCAATTCAGGTGCATAATATATTGACACGTTGGTTATTGAACAACGGATGCTCTCGAGAAATTCAAATGGTCATAAATTTTCACTTGGATGTCCGATTCAAGCGCATACTATATAGAGACGCTCGAAATAGAACAACGGAAGCTCTCGAGAAATTAAAACGGTCATAACTTTTCATACGGATGTCCGATTCAAGCGCATAATATGTCGAGACATTGGTTATTGAACAACGGGCTGCTCTCGAGAAATTCAAATCTTCATAAATT
>NC_038256.2:15204002-15206959 GCF_000004515.6 Glycine max
AACGGAACTTCATCGTATGACATGATGTCCGATTCAAGCGCATAATATATCGAGACATTGGTTATTGAACAACGGCTGCTCTCGAGAAATTCAAATGGTCATAAATTTTCACTCGGATGTCCGATTCAGGCGCATAATATATCGAGACGCTTGATATTGAACAACAGAAGCGCTCAAGAAATAAAAATGGTTATAACTTTTCATACGGATGTTCGATTCTGGTGCATAATATATCGAGACCTTGGTTATTGAACAACGGCTGCTCTCAAGAAATTAAAATGGTCATAACTTTTCATTCGGATGTCCGATTCAGGCGCATCATATATCGAGACCCTCGAAATTGAACTACGGAAGCTCTCGAGAAATTAAAATGGTCATAACTTTACACACGGAGGTCCGATACAGGCAAATCACATGTCGAGACATTCGAAATTGAACAACGGAAGCCGACGAGAAATTCAAATGGTCATAACTTTTCACACGGAGGTCCGATTCAGGCGCATCATATTTCGAGACTCTCGAAATTGAACAACGGAAGCTCTCGAGAAATTAAAATGGTCATAACTTTACACACGGAGGTCCGATTCAGGAACATCACATGTCGAGACGCTCGAAATTGAACAACGGGAACTGACGAGAAATTCAGAAGGTCATAACTTTTCACACGGAGGTCCGACTCACGCGCATCATATTTCGAGACGCTCGAATTGAACAACGGAAGCTCTCCAGAAATTCAATGGTCAAACTTTTCGCACGGAGGTCCGATTCAGCGCATGATCATATCGAGACTGCATGATGGGCAAACGGAAGCCGTCGAAAAAATCAAATGGTCAAAACTTTTCATACGGATGTCCGATTCAGGTGCATAATATATCGAGACATTGGTTATTGAACAATGGCTGCTCTTGAGAAATTCAAATGGTCATAAATTTTCATTCGGATGTCCGATTCAGGCGCATCATATATCGAGACGCTCGAAATTGAACTACGGAAGCTTTCGAGAAATTAAAATGGTCATAACTTTACACACGGAGGTCCGATTCAGGCACATCACATGTCGAGACGCTCGAAATTGAACAACGGAAGCTGACGAGAAATCCAAAAGGTCATAACTTTTCACATGGAGGTCCGATTCAGGCGCATCATATTTCAAGACGCTCGAAATTGAACAACTGAAGCTCTCCAGAAATTCAAATGGTCAAAACGTTTCACACGGAGGTCCTATTCAGGCGCATGATATATCGAGACGTTCGTAATTGAACAACGGAAGCCCTCGAGAAATTAAAATGGTCATAACTTTTCATACGGATGTCCGATTCAAGTGCATAATATATCGAGACATTGGTTATTGAACAACGGCTGCTCTCGAGAATTTCAAATGGTCATAAACTTTCACTCGGATGTCCGATTCAGGCGCATAATATATCGAGACTCTCGAAATAGAACAACGGAAGCTCTCGAGAAATTAAAATGGTCATAACTTTCCATTCGGATGTCCGATTCAGGCGCATCATGTATCGAGACGCTCGAAATTGAACTACGGAAGCTCTCGAGAAATAAAATGGTCATAACTTTACACACGGAGGTCCGATTCAGGAACATCACATGTCGAGACGTTCGAAATTGAACAACAGAAGCCGACGAGAAATTCAAATGGTCATAACTTTTCAGACGGAGGTCCGATTCAGGCGCATCATATTTCGAGACTCTCGAAATTGAACAACGGAAGCTCTCGATAAATTAAAATGGTCATAACTTTACACACGGAGGTCCTCGCCTGCGAGGTGGACATGTCGAGACGCTCGAAATTGAACAGCGGCTGCTCTCGAGAATTTCAAATGGTCATAAATTTTCACTCGGATGTCCGATTCAGGCGCATAATATATCGAGACTCTCGAAATAGAACAACGGAAGCACTCGAGAAATTAAAATGATCATATCTTTTCATTCTGATGTCCGATTCAAGCGCATGATATATCGAGACGCTCAAAATAGAACAACGGAAGCTCTCGAGAAATTAAAACCGTCATAACTTTTCATTCGGATGTCCGATTCAGGCGCATCATATATCGAGACCCTCGAAATTGAACTACGGAAGCTCTCGAGAAATTAAAATGGTCATAACTTTACACACGGAGGTCCGATACAGGCAAATCACATGTCGAGACATTCGAAATTGAACAACGGAAGCCGACGAGAAATTCAAATGGTCATAACTTTTCACACGGAGGTCCGATTCAGGCGCATCATATTTCGAGACTCTCGAAATTGAACAACGGAAGCTCTCGAGAAATTAAAATGGTCATAACTTTACACACGGAGGTCCGATTCAGGAACATCACATGTCGAGACGCTCGAAATTGAACAACGGGAACTGACGAGAAATTCAGAAGGTCATAACTTTTCACACGGAGGTCCGACTCAGGCGCATCATATTTCGAGACGCTCGAAATTGAACAACGGAAGCTCTCCAGAAATTCAAATGGTCAAAACTTTTCGCACGGAGGTCCTATTCAGGCGCATGATATATCGAGACGTTCGTAATTGAACAACGGAAGCCGTCGAAAAAATCAAATGGTCAAAACTTTTCATACGGATGTCCGATTCAGGTGCATAATATATCGAGACATTGGTTATTGAACAATGGCTGCTCTTGAGAAATTCAAATGGTCATAAATTTTCATTCGGATGTCCGATTCAGGCGCATCATATATCGAGACGCTCGAAATTGAACTACGGAAGCTTTCGAGAAATTAAAATGGTCATAACTTTACACACGGAGGTCCGATTCAGGCACATCACATGTCGAGACGCTCGAAATTGAACAACGGAAGCTGACGAGAAATCCAAAAGGTCATAACTTTTCACATGGAGGTCCGATTCAGGCGCATCATATTTCAAGACGCTCGAAATTGAACAACTGAAGCTCTCCAGAAATTCAAATGGTCAAAACGTTT
>NC_038256.2:15207279-15208427 GCF_000004515.6 Glycine max
AAATTGAACTACGGAAGCTCTCGACAAATTAAAATGGTCATAACTTTACACACGGAGGTCCGATTCAGGAACATCACATGTCGAGATGCTCGAAATTGAACAACGGAAGCTGACGAGAAATTCAAATGGTCATAACTTTTCACACGGAGGTCCGATTAAGACGCATGATATATCAAGACGCTCGAAATGGAACAACGGAAGTTCTTGAGAAATTAAAATGGTCATAACTTTTCATACGGATGTCTGATTCAAGCGCATAATATGTCGAGACATTGGTTATTGAACAACGGCTGCTCTCGAGAAATTCAAATGTTCATAAATTTTAACTCGAATGTACGATTCAAGCGCATAATATATCAAGACGCTCGAAATTGAACAACGAAAGCTCTCGAGAAATGAAAATGGTCATAACTTTACACACGGAGGTCCGATTCAGGCACATCACATTTTGAGACGCTCGAAATTGAACAACGGAAGCTGACGAGAAATTGAAATGGTCATAACTTTTCACACGGAGGTCAAATTCAGTCGAATCATATATCGAGACGCTCAAAATTGAACAACGGAAGCTCTCGAGAAATTAAAATAGTCATAACTTTTCATACAGATGTCCGATTCAGGTGCATAATATATTGAGACGTTGGTTATTGAACAACGGATGCTCTCGAGAAATTCAAATGGTCATAAATGTTCACTGGGATGTCCGATTCGAGCGCATAATATATCAAGACGCTCGAAATAGAACAACGGAAGCTCTCGAGAAATTAAAACGGTCATAACTTTTCATACGGATGTCCGATTCAAGCGCATAATATGTCGAGACATTGGTTATTGAACAACGGCTGCTCTCGAGAAATTCAAATGGTCATAAATTTTCACTCGAATGTCCGATTCAAGCGCATAATATATCGACACGCTCGAAATTGAACAACGGAAGTTCCCGAGAAATTAATATGGTCATAACTTTTCATACGGATGCTCGATTCAGGTGCATAATATATCGATACATTGGTTATTGAACAACGGCTGCTCTCGAGAAATTCAAATGGTCATAAATTTTCACACGGAGGTCCGATTCAGGCGCATCATATTTCGAGACGCTCGAAATTGAACAACGGAAGGTCTCGAGAAATTAAAATGGTCATAAC
>NC_038256.2:15208527-15210873 GCF_000004515.6 Glycine max
AATATATCGAGACATTGGTTATTGAACAACGGCTGCTCTTGAGAAATTCAAATGGTCATAAATTTTCACTCGAATGTCCGATTCAAGTGCATAATATATCGAGACACTCGTAATAGAACAACGGAAGTTCTCGAGAAATTAAAATGGTCATAACTTTTCATACGGATGTTTGATTCAAGCGCATAATATGTCGAGACATTGGTTATTGAACAACGGCTGCTCTCGAGAAATTAAAATGGTCATAAATTTTCACTCGGATGTCCGATTCAGGCGCATAATATATCAAGACGCTCGAAATTGAACAACGAAAGCTCTCGAGAAATTAAAATGGTCATAACTTTACACACGGAGGTCCGATTAAGGCACATCACATTTTGAGACGCTCGAAATTGAACAACGGAAGCTGACGAGAAATTCAAATGGTCATAACTTTTCACACGGAGGTCCGATTCAGGCCCGTCATATATCGAGACGCTCGAAATTGAACAACGGAAGCTCTCGAGAAATTAAAATGGTCATAAATTTTCATACGGATGTCCGATTCAAGCGCATAATATATCGAGACATTGGTTATTGAACAACGGCTGCTCTCGAGAAATTCAAATGGTCATAAATTTTCACTCGGATGTCCGATTCAGGCGCATAATATATCGAGACGCTTGATATTGAACAACAGAAGCGCTCAAGAAATAAAAATGGTTATAACTTTTCATACGGATGTTCGATTCTGGTGCATAATATATCGAGACGCTCGATATTGAACAACGGAAGCTCTCGAGAAATTAAAATGGTCATAACTTTTCATACGGATATCCGATTCAGGTGCATAATATATCGAGACATTGGTTATTGAAAAACGGGTGCACTCGAGAAATTCAAATGGTCATAAATTTTCCCTCGGATGTCCGATTAGAGCGCATAATATATCGAGACGCTCGAAATTGAACAACAAAAGCTCTCGAGAAATTTAAATGGTCATACCTTTTCACTCGGATGTCCGATTCAGGCGCATAATATATCGAGACACTCGATATTGAACAACAGAAGCTCTAGAGGAATTAAAATGGTCATAACTTTTCATACGGATGTCCGATTCAGGTGCATAATATATCGAGACATTGGTTATTAAACAACGGCTGCTCTTGAGAAATTCAATGGTCATAACTTTTCACTCGGATGTCCGATTCAGGCACATCATATATCGAGACGCTCGATATTGAACAATAGAAGCTCTCGAAAAATTAAAATGGTCATAACTTTACACTCGGATTTCCGATTCAGGTGCATAATATATGTTGACGTTCGTATTATAACACCGGATGCTCTCGAGAAATTCAAATGGTCATAAATTTTCACTCGGATGTCCGATTAGAGCACGTAATATATCGAGACGCTCGAAATTGAACAACAGAAGCTCTCGAGAAATTTAAATGGTCATACCTTTTCACTCGGATGTCTGATTAAGGCGCATAATATATCGAGACGCTCGATATTGAAAAACGGAAGCTCTCGAGAAATTAAAAATGGTCATAACTTTTGATACGGATGTCCGATTCAGGTGCACAATATATCAAGACAATTGTTATTGATCAACGGCTGCTCTTTAGAAATTCAAATGGTCATAAATTTTCACTCAGATGTCCGATTCAAGCGCATAATATATCGAGAAGCTCGAATTGAACAACAGAAGCTCTCGAGAAATTAAAATGGTCATAACTTTACACACGGAGGTTCGATTCAGGTGCATAATATATCGAGACATTGGTTATTGAACATCGGCTGCTCTCGAGAAATTCAAATGGTCATAACTTTTCACTCGGATGTCCGATTCAGGCACATCATATATCGAGACGCTCGATATTGAACAATAGAAGCTCTCGAAAAATTAAAATGGTCATAACTTTACACTCGGATTTCCTATTCAGGTGCATAATATATGTTGACGTTCGTATTATAACACCGGATGCTCTCGAGAAATTCAAATGGTCATAAATTTTCACTCGGATGTCCGATTAGAGCACGTAATATATCGAGACGCTCGAAATTGAACAACAGCAGCTCTCGAGAAATTTAAATGGTCATACCTTTTCACTCGGATGTCTGATTAAGGCGCATAATATATCGAGACGCTCGATATTGAAAAACGGAAGCTCTCGAGAAATTAAAAATGGTCATAACTTTTGATACGGATGTCCGATTCAGGTGCATAATATATCGAGACATTGGTTATTGAACATCGGCTGCTCTCGAGAAATTCAAATGGTCATAACTTTTCACTCGGATGTCTGATTCAGGCGCATAATATATCGAGATGCTCGATATTGAACAATGGAAGCTCTCGAGAAA
>NC_038256.2:15211079-15218879 GCF_000004515.6 Glycine max
ACGGAGGTCCGATTCAGGCACATCACATGT
This sequence comes from Glycine max, assembly GCF_000004515.6. Taxonomy (NCBI): domain Eukaryota; kingdom Viridiplantae; phylum Streptophyta; class Magnoliopsida; order Fabales; family Fabaceae; genus Glycine; species Glycine max. Next base: position 15,211,110 of record NC_038256.2, read on the forward strand.
CGAGACGCTCGAAATTGAACAACGGAAGCTGACGAGAAATTCAAATGGTCATAACTTTTTACACGGAGGTCCGATTCAGGTGCATAATATATCGAGACATTGGTTATTGAACAATGGAAGCTCCCGGGAAATTAAAATATTCATTACTTTTCACTCGGATGTCTGATTCAGGCACATCAGATATCGAGACGCTCGAAATTGAAAAACGGAAGCTCTCGAGAAATTCAAATGGTCATACCTTTTCACACGGAGGTCCAATTCAGGCACATCACTTGTCGAGACGCTCCAAATTTAACAACGTAAGCTCTCGAGAAATTAAAATGGTCATAACGTTTCATACGGATGTCCGATTCAGGTGCATAATATATCGAGACGTTGGTTATTGAACAACGGATGCTCTCGAGAATTTCAAATGGTCATAAATTTTCACTCGGATGTCCGATTCAAGTGCATAATATATCGAGACGCTCGAAATTGAACAACGGAAGCTCTCGAGAAATTAAAATGGTCATAACTTTTCACTCGGATGTCCGATTCAGGCGCATCATATATCGAGACGCTCGAAATTAAACAATAGAAGCTCTCGAGAAATTAAAATGGTCGTAACTTTTCACTCGGATTTCTGATTCAGGTGCATAATATATGGAGACATTCGTATTTGAACACCGGATGCTCTCGAGAAATTCAAATGGTCATAAATTTTCACTCGGATGTCTGATTAGAGCGCATAATATATCGAGACGCTCGAAATTGAACAACAGAAGCTCTCGAGAAATTGAAATGGTCATATCTTTTCACTCGGATGTCCGATTCAGGCGCATAATATATCGAGACGCTCGATATTGAAAAACGGAAGCTCTCGAGAAATTAAAATGGTCATAACTTTTCATACGGAATTCCGATTCAGGTCCATAATATATCGATACAATTATTATTGAACAACGGCTGCTCTTGAGAAATTCAAATAGTCATAAATTATCACTCGGATGTCCGATTCAAGCGCATAATATATTGAGACGCTCGAGATTGAACAACGGAAGCTCTCGAGAAATTAAAATGGTCATAACTTTACACACGGAGGTCCGATTCAGGCACATCACAAGTCGAGACGCTCAAAATTGAACAACGGAAGCTGACGAGAAATTCAAATGGTCATAACTTTTCACACGGAGGTCCGATTCAGGCGCATCATATATCAAGACACTCGAAATTGAACAACGGAAGCTCTCGAGAAATTGAAATGGTCATAAATTTTCACTCGGATGTCCGATTCAGGCGCATAATATATCGAGACGCTCGATATTGAACAACGGAAGCTGACGAGAAATTCAAATGGTCATAACTTTTCACACGGAGGTCCGATTCAGGTGCATAATATACCGAGACATTGGTTATTGAACAACGGAAGCTCTCGAGAAATTGAAATGGTCATAACTTTTCACTCGGATATCCGATTCAGGCGCATAATATATCGAGACGCTTGATATTGAACAACGGAAGCTCTCAAGAAATTAAAATGGTCATAACTTTTCATACGTGATGCAATCCTACCCCGCAAGGGCATTGGATAGATAACTCCAAGTAGATTGGGCCAGAGATGCAAGAGAAGGCCCTAGGGTTCTAATGAGCCTTAGGGTAGATTTCGGGCCTATGGGCTAAGTACGAGCCCACTTATCTTTGTAAATATTAGATTAAGGTTTAATTATTTTTGGGCCTTGTATTTAGGGCTCCAATCCTAGTTCTGAAATTTAAATTGAAAATTATTGTGAAAACAAGTGCCAAAACTATAGGTTTCTTGAGTCTTTTTTTTTTTTTAGTTTTTCTACTCTACTCTAGAGCCATTCTAGGTTTCTCTTTGAGTCCTAGCTTGCTTTTGTTGTGCTTTTCATTGCTTTAATTGTTGAATAATCCTTGAAAATTTGTCTTGTTAAAACTCTATTGGTTTAGCTTTCATTTCATTTTTTTTTTTGTCTTTGGTTATTGCTTGTCTCTTTGTTTCCTTGGTTGTGAGTTGCCATATAGGGAATTGGAAAGGAGGATTGGTGCCATATCTTGAAGAATTTGAGTCAAGAAGAAATGGGCCAACCACCTTAAGAGCTATTGGACTAAGAAGCACTCCAAATTGAGTGAAACACTAAAGAGAGAATAGCCACCACAATTGAGGACTTTTTTCTTTGTAATTTTGTAATTGGCAATTTGCTTTGCTTTCAAATTTTGTAACAAAAATGCCTTTCATTGGAAGTAAGTTGGGAGCCTCCGCTAGGTCACCCTACTTCCATTTGTGTGTAATAATTTTAGGCAATTTCCCCTTAGGATAGTGAGTGTTTTGTTGGGAACCTTAAATGAGGTCATCCAAACACTCTTAGGATCCGCCTAGTTTGCATTTCTTGCACTTTAATTTCTTGCTTATTTTCATAGCTTATTTCCTTTACCCTCCATTGTCAAACCGCCTAGATAGCTTGCCTTTTACCAATTAGTTTTTACCTTATCTTTCACACCTCTTTTAGTGTTTATTTTGGCTAGTTTCAACCATAGTTTATTTTACCTTTTGTTTTCAAACCCACAACAAGAAAGAACCATAACTTAGGAACCAACATAAGTCTTCATTCTTCATCTAGTGTTAATGGTGAGGATTCTACTCCTAAGGACCCCTTGTATAAGATATTAGATGAGTTGAGATCCCTTAAGTTGTGGAAAGAAAAACAAGAGAGAAAAGAAAAAGGTAAAAAAAGAGCGGAAGAAATAAGTCAAGATGAAAGAGAGAAAATAAGAGAGGAAGAAAGAAGAAAAATAAGGAAAGAAATGAAAAGAGAAAAACATGTCTCCTATAGTAGTCATAACTCTTGCAAGAGACTAAGTGAAGAACTTCGTGACTATTATGAAGGAAGGCATACGTCACATCTTAGGCCTCACTCCCATAGGAGAGAAAATGAAAGAAAGCCTCAAGAGGTTAACATTAAACTCCCATACTTCCATGGGAAGGACAATGTAGAGGCTAATTTAGATTGGGAAATAAGGGTAGAGCAACAACTTAAAAGGAAGTCTACTTCAAAATCTTATGGCTCTCACTCTTATCCAAAGAAAGACCAAGGTCAAGGAATCTTAGGGGTGAGACCTTCTAAGCCCAAAGATGATAAGGGGAAGACAATAGAAAAGCAACCCCTTAAGGCTAGTATGCAAGAGAAGACTAGCTCCATGAAGTGCTTTAAATGTCTTGGAAGAGGACACATTACTTCTCAATGCCCCACCAAGAAAACCATGATTATGAGGGGCCAAGACATTTATAGTAGCCAAGATGAGGCTACTACTTCACCTTCCTCTAGTAAAAGTGAAGAAGCAAAAGGGGAAGAATCTAGTGAAGAGATCTACCCCCAAGAAGAAGGACAACCTTTAATGGTTAAGGAGGAGTGTAAGGAGGTAAGTGTCTCCTCCAAGAGGTTAGCTAAGAAGGAAAGACATTTTGAAATAAAGACAAATATTAAAGAAATTTCCCTTCTTCGACAACCTCCACATTTTCTCCTTTGTAAAAAGACACTTGTTAGCATTGCCACATCTCTTAGGCTTGAGTTTATTCCTCAAGTAAAGGAGTTGTTGGATGAGGGTTTGGTTCGCAAGAGATTAAATCCTTGTGCTTTGTTGGTGCCCAAAATAGGTATTATTAGGCACCAAATCCCTCAAATAGGTGGTGTGATGAATGCTTTGGGTGGTGCAACACTCTTTTGTAAAATCACTCGTGCACCCAACATCTTCATGATTTGTGTACATAGGGACTCATTAGGTAGGTTTGTTCTTATTTTTAGTTTCAATACAAACTTAGGCACTCATATGGGACACCTTAGGTTTGTCATACTTTTTGGTAGGAATAATCAACATGAAAATTCAGAAAAAGGTATGTTCTATTGCTTTACTTTTCTTAATTTTTTAAATTGTGATCAAGGGGTTCCCATGAACCCTAAGAGAATAAAGGTCATTCCTGAGTGGCTTGCTCCACCAAGTGTAAGAAAAATTTGGGGCTTCCAAGACTTAACAAACTTTTACAAAAGGTTTGCCCCTTATTTTTCTATACTTGTAGCACCACTCATTGAGTTGGTGAGGAACCATGTTCCTTCATGGGAAGATGCCCAGGAAATGAGTTTTCAGACCTTACCTTACTTCAACATACTAAACACCACTAATACATATGTTTTTGTTCTTTCTACAGGTGTTGAGGAAAAAAGCCCAGAGTTTCAAGAACCTCGGGATTCGAGGTCAAATCCTTTTCAAGGGGGAGGGAATGATGCAATCCTACCCCGCAAGGGCATTGGATAGAAAACTCCAAGTAGATTGGGCCAGAGATGCAAGAGAAGGCCCTAGGGTTCTAATGAGCCTTAGGGTAGATTTCGGGCCCATGGGCTAAGTACGAGCCCACTTATCTTTGTAAATATTAGATTAAGGTTTCATTATTTTTGGGCCTTGTATTTAGGGCTCCATAATGTAGGTAGGGTACCCTAGAAATATAGGATTTTTCAGCCCTTGTATTTTAGGGCACCTAGACTAGTTTTTGTAATAGGGGTAGTTTTGTAATTTCACAGGCACTAAGTGGATATTTGATGTGTGTGGTTGGAAATAAATTTAATTGAATTGGTAGAAGCCCAATCCAATTAAATTTTAGAGGGGGAGGTGAGCATTTGCTTACTACACCCCATTGCCACATCATATAGTCACACTTTGTGCATGTCCTTCATGCTTTTCATGCCTCATGACACCTAAGCACACTTAGTGGAGAATCTTGGAATTGATCTTGGATTAGTGGGCTGAACCATAACTAAAATTCACTAATCATAATTAGTGAAATTTTGGCTCCAAAGTTTGGCTCCACAAATTCAATTTCAAATTCAAGTGAAATTTGAATTTCCCTCCAATTTTGTGTGACACTTAGGCTATAAATAGAGGTCATGTGTGTGCATTTTTTTGAACTTTGATCATTTGAATATTAAACTTCAGATTTCAAAGCTCATTTAGAGCACAAAATTTCGTGCTCTTCTCTCCCTCTCCCTTCATTCATCTCCTTCTTCCTCCAAGCTCTTATCCATGGCCTCCTATGGTGGTGAGCTTCTTCTAGACTCATCTTCTCCTTGAAGTGGGGTCTCCTCTCTCTCTCTCTTCTCCATTCCGATGCCATCAGTCTTCCAAGAAGCAAAGGAATCCAATGATGAAGAAGATCCTAGGCCTACAAGCTCCAATGGAACATGCATCAATACGGATATCCGATTCAGGTGCATAATACATCGAGACACTGGTTATTGAACAACGGAAGCTCTCGAGAAATTGAAATGGTCATAACTTTCAGTCCGGATGTCCCATTCAGGCGCATAATACATCGAGACGCTCGATATTGAACAACGGAAGCTCTCAAAAAATTCAAATGCTCATAACTTTACACACGAAGGTCCTATTCAGGCACATCACATGTCGAGACACTCGAAATTGAACAACGGAAGCTGACAAGAAATTCAAATGGTCATAACTTTTCACACGGAGGTCCGATTCAGGTGCATAATATATCGAGACATTGGATATTGAACAATGGAAGCTCCCGGGAAATTAAAATATTCATTACTTTTCACTCGGATGTCTGATTCAGGCACATCAGATTTCGAGACGCTCGAAATTGAACAACGGAAGCTCTCGAGAAATTCAAATGGTCATACCTTTTCACACGAAGGTCCAATTCAGGCACATCACATGTCGAGACGCTCCAAATTTAACAACGTAAGCTCTCGAGAAATTAAAATGGTCATAACTTTTCATACGGATGTCCGATTCAGGTGCATAATATATCGAGACGTTGGTTATTGAACAACGGATGCTCTCGAGAATTTCAAATGGTCATAAATTTTCACTCGGATGTCCGATTCAAGCGCATAATATATCGAGACGCTCGAAATTGAACAACGGAAGCTCTCGAGAAATTAAAATGGTCATAACTTTTAACTCGGATGTCCGATTCAGGCACATCATATATCGAGACGCTCGAAATTGAACAACAGAAGCTCTCGAGAAATTAAAATGGTCATAACTTTTCACTAGGATTTCCGATTCAGGTGCATAATATATATAGATGTTCGTATTTGAACACCGGAAGCTCTCGAGAAATTCAAATGGTCATAAATTTTTACTCGGATGTCTGATTAGAGCGCATAATATATCGAGACGCTCGAAATTGAACAACAGAAGCTCTCGGGAAATTGAAATGGTCATACATTTTCACTCGGATGTCCGATTCAGGAACATAATATATCGAGACGCTCGATATTGAAAAACGGAAGCACTCAAGAAATGAAAATGGTCATAACTTTTCATACGGATGTCCGATTTAGGTGCATAATATATTGATACAATTGTTATTGAATAGCAGCTGCTCTTGAGAAATTCAAATGGTCATAAATTTTCACTCGGATGTCCGATTCAAGCGCATAATTTATCAAGACGCTCGAAATTGAACAACAGAAGCTCTCCCGAAATTAAAATGGTCATAACTTTACACACGGAGGTCCGATTCAGGCACATCACAAGTCGAGACGCTCGAAATTGAACAACGGAAGCTGACGAGAAATTCAAATGGTCATAACTTTTCACATGCAGGTCCCATTCAGGCGCATCATATATCGAGACACTCGAAATTGAACAACGGAAGCTCTCGAGAAATTAAAATGGTCATAACTTTTCACTCGGATTTCCGATTCAGGCGCATAATATATCGAGACGCTCGATATTGAACAACGGAAGCTGACGAGAAATTCAAATGGTCATAAATTTTCACACGGAGGTCCGATTCAGGTGCATAATATATCGAGACATTGGTTATTGAACAAAGGAAGCTCTCGAGAAATTGAAATGGTCATAACTTTTCACTCGGATGTCCGATTCAGGCACATAATATATCGAAACGCTCGATATTGAACAACGGAAGCTCTCGAGAAATTAAAATGGTCATAACTTTTCATACGGATATCCAATTCCGGTGCATAATATATCGAGACATTGGTTATTGAACAACGACTGCTCTTGAGAAATTCAAATGGTCATAAATTATCCCTCGGATGTCCGATTCAAGCGCATAATATATCGAGACGCTCGAAATAGAACAATGAAAGCTCTCGAGAAATTAAAATGGTCATAACTTTACACACGAAGCTCCGATTCAGGCTCACCACATGTCGAGACGCTCGAAATTGAACAACGGAAGCTGACGAGAAATTCAAATGGTCATAACTTTTCACACGGAGGTCCGATTCAGGTGCATAATATATCGAGACATTGGTTATTGAACAATGGAAGCTCCCGGGAAATTAAAATATTCATTACTTTTCACTCGGATGTCTGATTCAGGCACATCAGATATCAAGACGCTCGAAATTGAACAACGGAAGCTCTCGAGAAATTCAAATGGTCATACCTTTTCACACGGAGGTCCAATTCAGGCACATCACATGTCGAGACGCTCCAAATTTAACAGCGTAAGCTCTCGAGAAATTAAAATGGTCATAACTTTTCATACGAATGTCCGATTTAGGTGCATAATATATCGAGACGTTGGTTATTGAACAACGGATGCACTCGAGAATTTCAAATGGTCATAAAGTTTCACTCGGATGTCCGATTCAAGCGCGTAATATATCGAGACGCTCGAAATTGAACAACGGAAGCTCTCGAGAAATTAAAATGGTCATAACTTTTCAGTCAGATGTCCGATTCAGCGCATCATATATCGAGACGCTCGAAATTGAA
>NC_038256.2:15218979-15229084 GCF_000004515.6 Glycine max
ACTTTTCACTCAGATGTCGGATTCACGAGCATAATATATCGAGACGCTTCGATATTGAACAACGAAAGCTCTCGAGAAATTAAAATGGTCATAACTTTTCATACGGATGTCCGATTCAGGTGCATAATATATCGAGACACTGGGTTATTGAACAACGGATGCTCTCGAGAAATTCAAATGGTCATAAATTTTAACTCCGATGTCCGATTCCAGTGCATAATATATCGAGACGCTCGAAATTGAACAACGGATGCTCTCGAGAAATGAAAATGATCATAACTTTGCACACGGAGGTCCGATTCAGGCACATCACATGTCGAGACGCTCGAAATTGAACAACGGAAGCTCTCGAGAAATTAAAATGGTCATAACTTTTCATACGGATGTCCGATTCAGGTGCATAATATATCGAGACATTGGTTATTGAACAATGGAAGCTCTCGAGAAATTAAAATGGTCATAAGTTTTCATACGGATGTCCGATTCAGGTGGATAATATATCGAGACATTGGTGAATGAACAACGGTTGCTCTTGAGAAATTCAAATGGTCATAAATTTTCACTCGGATGTCCGATTCAAGCGCATAATATATCAAGACGCTCGAAATTGAACATCGGAAGCTCTCGAGAAATTCGAATGGTCATAACTTTTCACTCGGATGTCCGATTCAGGCGCATAATATATCGAGACGCTCAATATTGAACAACGGAAGCTCTCGAGAAATTAAAATGGTCATAACTTTTCATACGGATGTCCGATTCAGGTGCATAATATATGGAGACGTTCGTAATTGAACAACAGATGCTCTCGAGAAATTCAAATGGTCGTAACTTTGCACACGGAGGTCCGATTAAGGCACATCACATGTCGAGACTCTCGAAATTGAACAACGGAAGCTGAGGAGAAATTCAAATGGTCATAACTTTTCACACGGAGGTCCTGTCATACCCTAATTTCGTCCGGGGACCTTTGCTCGATGACGTGCGACCATTCTTTGGTCCTCGTGAGGTGCTTATGATGAGAATCATGAAACAGGCCAAATACAGTCTAAAGGCCCAAGTGGAGAAGGACGAAGGCCCAAGTGGAGAAGGACAAAGCCCCCGAGTGGAGAAGGATGAAGGCCCAAGTGGAGAAGGATGAAGGCCCAGAGGCAGAGACACTATCAAGACTATTAATTGATGCTGAAGGCCAAGATTAATTTGAAGGCCCATAATAAATATGTTCTTTTTAGTTATAATTTATTTTTATTGTAATTTTGGCCCAAACTGTTTAAAAGGCCCATGTCTATTTTTATCTTTTTGTTTAGCTACACTATAAGTATGGGTTTTTGTTTTGAATAAAAAAACTTTTGGGCATTTTCATAAAATTTGGTGAGAGTTTCTCTCTCGGTTCCTTGTTGAACCAATTATCAGACTTATCAAGGTAATCCTTGTGGCGTCTACCCAGACTTATCTTCCTTCACTGGAAGTGGCGTCTACCCAGACTTATCTTCCTTAACCGGAAGTGGCGTCTACCCAGACTTATCTTCCTTCACTGGAAGTGGCGTCTACCATGACTTATCTTCCTTCACTGGAAGTGGCGTCATCCAAACCTTCGTAGCCTGTATCAAACGATCCGCCCCGTAAGATTCACATCAACCGGATCACGCCGATCAAACATTTCCTAATCGACATCATGCAAATTTCATTCAGGGATTGAATAGAAAACTCAATAGCCGACATCGGTCGTGAAATGGCCCCGACTGATATTTTAAAGCCGACATTGCGCAATTTTTTTTTAAAAAAAACGCTCGCTGGCCGATAATGTTTTTTCTTACGGCAGGGGAAGTTTTCTTGTTTCGGTGTTGCATAAAAAACTTACAATGTAGGTCGGCTAGGTTTTTCCGTGCGAGCTCAACCGATGTTTCGTTTCGGCCGAAACTGGCATGTTCCGATTTATTCGGCCAGGAAAACATTAGCCCACCTCGGCAAAAAAAATATTATTCACCGATATTGATCGAAAAAAATGACAGTCGGCGTCGGCCAGGAAAGACGACCGATCGAGGTCTAAAAAAGAAGCTTCACCGGATGATGCCGATCGAACATTTCCTAATCGACATAATCCAATTGTTATTCAGGGATTGAATAGAATAAACAATGGCCGGTGTCGGTCGTTATATGGCCCCGACTGATATCTTTCAGCCGACATTGTGCAATTTCTTTTACAAACGCTGGCCGATAATGTTTTTTTATTTACGGTAGAGGAAGTTTTTTGTTTTGGTGTTGCCTAAAAAATTTACAACGTAGGACGGCTAGGTTTTTCGGTGCGAGCTCAACCGAGGGTTCGTTCCGACCGACACTGGCATGTTGTTCTTCTCATTTAGGAGGATAAGAAAACGTTCGCCCACCCCGGCAAAAACAAAAAAAAAAAAACATTATTCACGGAAATTGATCGAAAAAAATGATAGCGGACGTCGTCATTGAGAGATGACCGATCGAGGTCTAAAAGTGAAGCATCACCGGATCACGCCGATCAAACATTTCCTAATCGACATCATGCAAATTTCATTCAGGGATTGAATAGAAAACTCAATAGCCGACATCGGTCGTGAAATGGCCCCGACTGATATTTTTAAGCCGACATTGCGCAATTTTTTTTTATAAAAAACGCTCGCTGGCCGATAATGTTTTTTCTTACGGCAGGGGAAGTTTTCTTGTTTCGGTGTTGCATAAAAAACTTACATTGTAGGTCGGCTAGGTTTTTCCGTGCGAGCTCAACCGATGTTTCGTTTCGGCCGAAACTGGCATGTTCCGATTTATTCGGCCAGGAAAACATTAGCCCACCTCGGCAAAAAAAATATTATTCACCGATATTGATCGAAAAAAATGACAGTCGGCGTCGGCCAGGAATGACGACCGATCGAGGTCTAAAAAAGAAAACCGGATGATGCCGATCGAACATTTCCTAATCGACATCATCCAATTGTTATTCAGGGATTGAATAGAATAACCAATGGCCGGTGTCGGTCGTTATATGGCCTCGACTGATATCTTTCAGCCGACATTGCGCAATTTCTTTTACAAACGCTGGCCGATAATGTTTTTTTATTTACGGTAGAGGAAGTTTTTTGTTTTGGTGTTGCTTAAAAAATTTACAACGTAGGACGGCTAGGTTTTTCCGTGCGAGCTCAACCGAGGGTTCGTTCCGACCGACACTGGCATGTTGTTCTTCTCATTTAGGAGGATAAGAAAACGTTCGCCCACCCCGGCAAAAACAAACAAAAAAAAACATTATTCACGGAAATTGATCGAAAAAATTGATAGCTAACGTCGGCATGGAGAGTTGACCGATCGAGGTCTAAATAAGAAGCATCACCTGATGACGGCGATCAAACATTTCCTAATCGACATCATGCAAATTTCATTTAGGGACTGAATAGAAAACTCAATAGCCGACATCGATTGTGAAATGGCCCCAACTGTTATTTTTCTGCCGACATTGCGCAATTTTTTTTTAAACAAAAGGTTCGCTGGCTGATAAAGTTTTTTCTTACGGCAGGGGAAGTTTTCTTGTTTCTGTGTAGCATAAAAACTTTCAATGTAGGTCGACTAGGTTTTTTCGTGCGAACTCTACCGATGTTTCGTTTCGGCCGAAACTGGCATGTTCCCATTTATTCGGCCAGGAAAACATTAGGCCACCTCGGCAAAAAAAATATTATTCACCGATATTGATCGAAAAAAATGACAGTCGGCGTCGGCCAGGAAAGACGACCGATCGAGGTCTAAAAAAGAAACTTCACCGGATGATGCCGATCGAACATTTCCTAATCGACATCATCCAATTGTTATTCAGGGATTGAATAGAATAAACAATGGCCGGTGTCGGTCGTTATATGGCCCCGACTGATATCTTTCAGCCGACATTGCGCAATTTCTTTTACAAACGCTGGCTGATAATGTTTTTTTATTTACGGTAGAGGAAGTTTTTTGTTTTGGTGTTGCCTAAAAAATTTACAACGTAGGACGGCTAGGTTTTTCCGTGCGAGCTCAACCGAGGGTTCGTTCCGACCGACACTGGCATGTTGTTCTTCTCATTTAGGAGGATAAGAAAACGTTCGCCCACCCCGGCAAAAACAAAAAAAAAAAACATTATTCATGGAAATTGATCGAAAAAAATGATTGCTGACGTCTGCATGGAGAGATGACCGATCGAGGTCTAAAAAAGAAGCATCACCGGATGACGCCGATCAAACATTTCCTAATCGACATCTTGCTAATTTCATTCAGGGATTGAATAGAAAACTCAATAGCCGACATCGGTCGTGAAATGGCCATGACTGATATTCTTCAGCCGACATTGCGCATTTATTTAAAAAAAAAAAACGCTCGCTGGCCTATAATGTTTTTTCTTACGGCAGGGGAAGTTTTCTTGTTTCGGTGTTGCATCAAAAACTAACAATGTAGGTCGGCTAGGTTTTTTCGTGCGAGCCGAACCAATGTTTCGTTTCGGCCGAAAATGGCATGTTCCCATTTATTCGGCCAGGAAAACATTAGCCCACCTCGGCAAAAAAATATTATTCACCGATAGTGATCGAAAAAATGACAGTCGGCGTCGGCCAGCAAAGATGACCGATCGATGTCTAAAAAAGAAGCTTCACCGGATGATGCCGATCAAACATTTCCTAATCGACATCTTGCAAATTTCATTCACGGATTGAATAGAAAACTCAATAGCAGACATCGGTCGTGAAATGGCCATGACTGATATTCGTCAGCCGACATTGCGCAATTTTTTTAAAAAAAAACGCTCGCTGGCCGATAATGTTTTTTCTTACGGCACGGGAATTTTTCTTGTTTCGGTGTTGCATAAAAAACTTACAATGTAGGTCGGCTAGGTTTTTTCGTGCGAGCTCAACCGATGTTTCGTTTCGGCCGAAACTGGCATATTCCCATTTATTCGGCCAGGAAAACATTATCCCACCTCGGCAAAAAAATATTATTCACCGATAGTGATCGAAAAAAATGACAGTCGGCGTCGGCCAGGAAAGATGACCGATCGAGGTCTAAAAATGAAGCTTCACCGGATGATGCCGATCAAACATTTCCTAATCGACATCTTGCAAATTTCATTCAGGGATTGAATAGAAAAATCAATAGCCGACATCGGTCGTGAAATGGCCATGACTGATATATTCTTCAGCCGACATTGCGCAATTTTTTTAAAAAAAAAACGCTCGCTGGTCGATAATGTTTTTTCTTACAGCAGGGGAAGTTTTCTTGTTTCGGTGTTGCATAAAAAACTTACAATGTAGGTCGGCTAGGTTTTTTCGTGCGATCTCAACCGATGTTTCGTTTCGGCCGAAACTGGCATATTCCCATTTATTCGGCCAGGAAAACATTAGCCCACCTCGGCAAAAAAAATATTATTCACCGATATTGATCGAAAAAAATGACAGTCGTCGTCGGCCAGGAAAGACGACCGATCGAGGTCTAAAAAGAAGCTTCACCGGATCATGCCGTTCGACCATTTCCCAATCAACATCATCCAATTGTTATTCAGGGATTGAATAGAATAAACAATGGCCGGTGTCGTCCTTATATGGCCCCGACTGATATCTTTCAGCCGACATTGCGCAATTTCTTTTACAAACGCTGGCCGATAATGTTTTTTTATTTACGGTAGAGGAAGCTTTTTGTTTTGGTGTTGCCTAAAAAATTTACAACGTAGGACGGCTAGGTTTTTCCGTGCGAGCTCAACCGAGGGTTCGTTCCGACCGACACTGGCATGTTGTTCTTCTCATTTAGGAGGATAAGAAAACGTTCGCCCACCCCGGCAAAAACAAAAAAAAAACATTATTCACGGAAATTAATCGATAAAATGATTGCTGACGTCAGCATCGAGAGATGACCGATCGAGGTCTAAAAAAAGAAGAATCACCGGATGACACCGATCAAACATTTCCTAATCGACATCTTTCAAATTTCATTCAGGGATTGAATAGAAAACTCAATAGCCGACATCGGTCGTGAAATGGCCATGACTGATATTCTTCAGCCGACATTGCGCAATTTTTTTAAAAAAAAAACGCTCGCTGGCCGATAATGTTTTTTCTTACGCCAGGGAAGTTTTCTTGTTTTGGTGTTGCATAAAAAACTAACAATGTAGGTCGGCTAGGTTTTTCGTGCGAGCTCAACCGATGTTTCGTTTCGGCTGAAACTGCATGTTCCCATTTATTCAGCCAGGAAAACATTAGCCCACCTCGGAAAAAAATATTATTCACCGATATTGATCGAAAAAAATGACAGTCGTCGTCGGCCAGGAAAGACGACCGATCGAGGTCTAAAAAGAAGCTTCACCGGATGATGCCGTCGAACATTTCCTAATCGACATCATCCAATTGTTATTGAGGGATTGAATAGAATAAACAATGGCCGGTGTCGGTCGTTATCTGACCCCGACAGATTTCTTTCAGCCGACATTGCGCAATTTCTTTTACAAACGCTAGCCGCTTATGTTTTTTTTACGGTAGAGGAAGTTTTTTATTTTGTTGCCTAAAAATTTACAACGTAGGTCGGCTAGGTTTTTCCGTGCGAGCTCAACCGAGGGTTCATTTCGACCGACACTGGCATGTTGTTCTTCTCATTTAGGAGGATAAGAAAACGTTCGCCCACCCCGGCAAAAACAAAAAAAAAAACATTATTCACGGAAATTGATCGAAAAAAATGATTGCTGACGTCAGCATGGAGAGATGACCGATCGAGGTCTAAAAACGAAGCATCACCGGATGAGGCCGATCAAACATTTCCTAAGCGACATCTTGCAAATTTCATTCAGGGACTGAATAGAAAACTCAATAGCCAACATCGGTCGTGATATGGCCATGACTGATATTCTTCAGCCGACATTGCGCAATTTTTTAAAAAAAAAACGCTCGCTGGCCGGTAATGTTTTTTCTTACAGCAAGGGAAGTTTTCTTGTTTCGGTGTTGCATAAAAAACTTACAATGTAGGTCGGCTAGGCTTTTTCTTGCGAGCTCAACCGATGTTTCGTTTCGACCGAAATTGGCATGTTCCCATTTATTCGGCCAGGAAAACATTAGCCCACCTCGGCAAAAAAATATTATTCACCGATATTGATCGAAAAAATTGACAGTCGGCGTTGGCCAGGATACATGACCGATCGAGGTCTAAAAAAGAAGTTTCACCGGATGATGCCGATCGAACATTTCCTAATCGACATCATCCAATTGTTATTCTGGGAGTGAATAGAAAACTTAATAGCCGACATCGGTCGTGAAATGGCCCCGACTGATATGCTTCAGCCGACATTGCGCAATTTTTTTTTTAAAAAACGCTCGCTGGCCGATAATGTTTTTTCTTACGGCAGGGAAGTTTTCTTGTTTCGGTGTTGCATAAAAAACTAACAATGTAGTTCGGCTAGGTTTTTTCGTGCGAGCTCAACCGATGTGTCGTTTCGGCCGAAATTGCATGTTCCGATTTATTCGGCCAGGAAAACATTAGCCCACCTCGGCAAAAAAATATTATTCACCGATATTGATCGAAAAAATGACAGTCGGCGTCGGTCAGGAAAGACGACCGATCGAGGTCTAAAAAGAAGCTTCATGTTGTTCTTCTCATTTAGGAGGATAAGAAAACGTTCGCCCACCCCTGGCAAAAACAAAAAAAGAAAACATTATTCACGGAAATTGATCGAAAAAAATGATTGCTGACGTCAGCATGGAGAGATGACCGATCGAGGTCTAAAAACGAAGCATCACCGGATGAGGCCGATCAAACATTTCCTAAGCGACATCTTGCAAATTTCATTCAGGGACTGAATAGAAAACTCAATAGCCAACATCGGTCGTGATATGGCCATGACTGATATTCTTCAGCCGACATTGCGCAATTTTTTAAAAAAAAAACGCTCGCTGGCCGGTAATGTTTTTTCTTACAGCAAGGGAAGTTTTCTTGTTTCGGTGTTGCATAAAAAACTTACAATGTAGGTCGGCTAGGCTTTTTCTTGCGAGCTCAACCGATGTTTCGTTTCGACCGAAATTGGCATGTTCCCATTTATTCGGCCAGGAAAACATTAGCCCACCTCGGCAAAAAAATATTATTCACCGATATTGATCGAAAAAATTGACAGTCGGCGTTGGCCAGGATACATGACCGATCGAGGTCTAAAAAAGAAGTTTCACCGGATGATGCCGATCGAACATTTCCTAATCGACATCATCCAATTGTTATTCTGGGAGTGAATAGAAAACTTAATAGCCGACATCGGTCGTGAAATGGCCCCGACTGATATGCTTCAGCCGACATTGCGCAATTTTTTTTTTAAAAAACGCTCGCTGGCCGATAATGTTTTTTCTTACGGCAGGGAAGTTTTCTTGTTTCGGTGTTGCATAAAAAACTAACAATGTAGTTCGGCTAGGTTTTTTCGTGCGAGCTCAACCGATGTGTCGTTTCGGCCGAAATTGGCATGTTCCGATTTATTCGGCCAGGAAAACATTAGCCCACCTCGGCAAAAAAAATATTATTCACCGATATTGATCGAAAAAATGACAGTCGGCGTCGGTCAGGAAAGACGACCGATCGAGTCTAAAAAAGAAGCTTCACCGGATGATGCCGATCGAACATTTCCTTATCGACATCATCCAATTGTTATTCAGGGATTGAATAGAATAAACAATGGCCGGTGTCGGTCGTTATATGGCCCCGACTGATATCTTTCAGCCGACATTGCGCAATTTCTTTTACAAACGCTGGCCGATAATGATTTTTTTATTTACGGTAGAGGAAGTTTTTTGTTTTGGTGTTGCCTAAAAAATATACAACGTAGGACGGCTAGGTTTTTCCGAGCGACCTCAACCGAGGGTTCGTTCCGACTGACACTGGCATGTTGTTCTTCTCATTTAAGAGGATAAGAAAACGTTCGCCCACCCCGGCAAAAACACAAAACAAAAACATTATTCACGGAAATTGATAGAAAAAAATGATAGCGGACGTCGTCATGGAGAGATGACCGATGGAGGTCTAAAAAAGAAGCATTACCGGATCACGCCGATCAAACATTTCCTAATCGACATCATGCAAATTTCATTCAGGGATTGAATAGAAAACTCAATAGCCGACATCGGTCGTGAAATGGCCCCGATTGATATTTTTCAGCCGACATTGCGCAATTTTTTTTTTAAAAAACGCTCGCTGGCCGATAATGTTTTTTCTTACGGCAGGGGAAGTTTTCTTGTTTCGGTGTTGCATAAAAAACTAACAATGTAGTTCGGCTAGGTTTTTTCGTGCGAGCTCAACCGATGTGTCGTTTCGCCCGAAACTGGCATGTTCCGATTTATTCGGCCAGGAAAACATTAGCCCACCTCGGCAAAAAAAATATTATTCACCGATATTGATCGAAAAAATGACAGTCGGCGTCGGCCAGGAAAGACGACCGATCGAGGTCTAAAAAAGAAGCTTCACCGGATGATGCCGATCGAACATTTCCTAATCGACATCATCCAATTGTTATTCAGGGATTGAATAGAAAACTCAATAGCCGACATCGGTCGTGAAATGGCCCCGACTGATATGCTTCAGCCGACATTGCGCAATTTTTTTTTTTAAAATACGCTCGCTGGCCTATAATGTTTTTTCTTACGGCAGGGGAAGTTTTCTTGTTTCGGTGTTGCATAAAAAACTAACAATGTAGTTCGGCTAGGTTTTTTCGTGCGAGCTCAACCGATGTGTCGTTTCGGCCGAAACTAGCATATTCCCATTTATTCGGCCAGGAAAACATTAGCCCACCTCGGCAAAAAAATATTATCACCGATATTGATCGAAAAAAATGACAGTCGGCGTCGGCCAGGAAAGACGACCCATCGAGGTCTAAAAAAGAAGCTTCACCGGATGATGCCGATCGAACATTTCCTAATCGATATCATCCAATTGTTATTCAGGGATTGAATAGAATAAACAATGGCCGGTGTTGGTCGTTATATGGCCACGACTGATATCTTTCAGCCGACATTGCGCAATTTCTTTTAGAAACGCTGGCCGATAATGTTTTTTTTCACGGTAGAGGAAGTTTTTTATTTTGGTGTTGCCTAAAAATTTACAACGTAGGTCG
>NC_038256.2:15229409-15232157 GCF_000004515.6 Glycine max
GACATTGCGCAATTTATTTTTAAAAAAAAACGCTCGCTGGCCGACATCGTGCGAGCTCAACTAATGTGTCGTTTCGGCCGAAATTGGCATGTTCCGATTTATTCGGCCAGGAAAACATTAGCCCACCTCGGCAAAAAAAATATTATTCACCGATATTGATCGAAAAAATGACAGTCGGTGTCGTTCAGGAAAGACGACCGATCGAGGTCTAAAAAAGAAGCTTCACCGGATGATGCCGATCGAACATTTCCTAATCGACATCATCCAATTGTTATTCAGGGATTGAATAGAATAAACAATGGCCGGTGTCGGTCCTTATATGACCCCAACTGATATCTTTTGGCCGACATTGCGTAATTTCTTTTACAAACGCTGGCCGATAATTTTTTTTTTACGGTAGAGAAAGTTTTTTGTTTTGGTGTTGCCTAAAAAATTTACAACGTAGGACGGCTAGGTTTTGCCGTGCGAGCTCAACCGAGGGTTCATTCCGACCGACACTGGCATGTTGTTCTTCTCATTTAGGAGGATAAGAAAACGTTCGCCCACCCCGGCAAAAACAAAAAAAAAACATTATTCACGCAAATTGATCGAAAAAAATGATTGCTGACGTCAGCATGGAGAGATGACCGATCGAGGTCTAAAAAAGAAGCATCACCGGATGACGCCAATCAAACATTTCCTAATCGACATCTTGCAAATTTCATTCAGGGATTGAATAGAAAACTCAATAGCCGACATCGGTCGTGAAATGGCCCCGACTGATATGCTTCAGCCGACATTGCGCAATTTTTTTTTTTAAAAAACGCTCGCTGGCCGATAATGTTTTTTCTTACGGCAGGGGAAGTTTTCTTGTTTCGGTGTTGCATAAAAAACTAACAATGTAGTTCGGCTAGGTTTTTTCGTGCGAGCTCAACCGATGTGTCGTTTCGGCCGAAATTGGCATGTTCCGATTTATTCGGCCAGGAAAACATTAGCCCACCTCGGCAAAAAAAATATTATTCACCGATATTGATCGAAAAAATGACAGTCGGCGTCGGTCAGGAAAGACGACCGATCGAGGTCTAAAAAAGAAGCTTCACCGGATGATGCCGATCGAACATTTCCTAATCGACATCATCCAATTGTTATTCAGGGATTGAATAGAATAAACAATGGCCGGTGTCGGTCGTTATATGGCCCCGACTGATATCTTTCAGCCGACATTGCGCAATTTCTTTTACAAACGCTGGCCGATAATGTTTTTTTATTTACGGTAGAGGAAGTTTTTTGTTTTGGTGTTGCCTAAAAAATATACAACGTAGGACGGCTAGGGTTTTCCGTGCGAGCTCAACCGAGGGTTCGTTCCGACCGACACTGGCATGTTGTTCTTCTCATTTAGGAGGATAAGAAAACGTTCGCCCACCCCGGCAAAAACAAAAAAAAAAAACATTATTCACGAAAATTGATCGAAAAAAATGATAGCGGACGTCGTTATGGAGAGATGACCGATCTAGGTCTAAAAAAGAAGCATCACCGGATGACGCCGATCAAACATTTCCTAATCGACATCATGCAAATTTCATTCAGGGATTGAATAGAAAACTCAATAGCTGACATCGGTCGTGAAATGGCCCCGACTGATACTTTTCAGCCGACATTGCGCAATTTTTTTTTAAAAAAAACGCTCGCTGGCCGATAATGTTTTTTCTTACGGCAGGGGAAGTTTTCTTGTTTCGGTGTTGCATAAAAAACTTACAATGTAGGTCGGCTAGGTTTTTTCGTGCGCGCTCAACCGATGTTTCGTTTCGGCCGAAACTGGCATGTTCCGATTTATTCGGCGAGGAAAACATTAGCCCACCTCGGCAAAAAAAATATTATTCACCGATATTGATCGAAAAAAATGACAGTCGGCGTCGGCCAGGAAAGACGACCGATGTCTAAAAAGGAGATCACCGGATGATGCCAATCGAACATTTCCTAATCAACATCATCCAATTGTTATTCAGGGATTGAATAGAATAAACAATGGCCGTTGTCGGTCCTTATATGGCCCCGACTGATATCTTTCAGCCGACATTGCGCAATTTCTTTTACAAATGCTGGCCGATAATGTTTTTTTATTTACGGTAGAGAAAGTTTTTTGTTTTGGTGTTGCCTAAAAAATTTACAACGTAGGACGGCTAGGTTTTTCCGTGCGAGCTCAACCGAGGGTTCGTTCCGACCGACACTGGCATGTTGTTCTTCTCATTTAGGAGGATAAGAAAACGTTCGCCCACCCCGGCAAAAACAAAAAAAAAAAAACATTATTCTCGGAAATTGATCGAAAAAAATGATAGCGGACGTCGTCATGGAGAGATGACCAATCGAGGTCTAAAAATGAAGCATCACCGGATCACGTCGATCAAACATTTCCTAATCGACATCATGCAAATTTCATTCAGGGATTGAATAGAAAACTCAATAGCCGACATCGGTCGTGAAATGGCCCTGACTGATATTTTTCAGCCGACATTGCGCAATTTTTTTTATAAAAAACGCTCGCTGGCCGATAATGTTTTTTCTTACGGCAGGGGAAGTTTTCTTGTTTCGGTGTTGCATAAAAAACTTACATTGTAGGTCGGCTAAGTTTTTCCGTGCGAGCTCAACCGATGTTTCATTTCGCCCGAAACTGGCATGTTCTGATTTATTCGGCCAGGAAAACATTACGCCCACCTCGGCAAAAAAAATATTATTCACCCGATATTTGATTGAAAAAAATGACAGTCGGCG
>NC_038256.2:15232257-15233676 GCF_000004515.6 Glycine max
ACCGATCGAGGTCTAAAAAGAAGTTTCACCGGATGATGCCGATCGAACATTTCCTAATCGACATCATGCAAATTTCATTCAGGGATTGAATAGAAAACTCAATAGCCGACATCGGTCGTGAAATGGCCCCGACTGATATTTTTCAGCCGACATTGCGCAATTTTTTTTATAAAAAATGCTCGCTGGCCGATACTGTTTTTTCTTACGGCAGGGGAAGTTTTCATGTTTCGGTGTTGAATAAAAAACTTACATTGTAGGTCGGCTAGGTTTTTAAGTGCGAGCTCAACCGATGTTTCGTTTCGCCCAGAACTGGCATGTTCCGATTTATTCGGCCAGGAAAACATTAGCCCACCTCGGCAAAAAAAATATTATTCACCGATATTGATCGAAAAAAATGACAGTCGGCGTCGGCCAGGAAAGACGACCGATCGAGGTCTAAAAAACATGCTTCACCGGATGATGCCGATCGAACATTTCCTAATCGACATCATCCAATTGTCTTTCAGGGATTGAATAGAATAACCAATGGCCGGTGTCGGTCGTTATATGGCCCCGACTGATATCTTTCAGCCGACATTGTGCAATTTCTTTTACAAAAGCTGGCCGATAATGCTTTTTTATTTACGGTAGAGGAAGTTTTTTGTTTTGGTGTTGCCTAAAAAATTTACAACGTAGGACGGCTAGGTTTTTCCGTGCGAGCTCAACCGAGTGTTCGTTCCGACCGACACTGGCATGTTGTTCTTCTCTTTTAGGAGGATAAGAAAACGTTCGCCCACCCCGGCAAAAACAAAAAAAAAACATTATTCACGGAAATTGATCGAAAAAAATGATAGCGGACG
Source organism: Glycine max (assembly GCF_000004515.6). Lineage (NCBI taxonomy): Eukaryota > Viridiplantae > Streptophyta > Magnoliopsida > Fabales > Fabaceae > Glycine > Glycine max. The sequence continues at coordinate 15,233,097 of NC_038256.2, forward strand.
TCGTCATTGAGAGATGACCGATCGAGGTCTAAAAGTGAAGCATCACCTGATCACGCCGATTAAACATTTCCTAATCGACATCATGCAAATTTCATTCAGGGATTGAATAGAAAACTCAATAGCCGACATAGGTCGTGAAATGGCCCCGACTGATATTTTTCAGCCGACATTGCGCAATTTTTTTTTAAAAAAAACACTCGCTTGCCGATAATGTTTTTTCTTACGGCAGGGGAAGTTTTCTTGTTTCGGTGTTGCATAAAAAACTTACATTGTAGGTCGGCTAGGTTTTTCCGTGCGAGCTCAACCGATGTTTCGTTTCGGCCGAAACTGGCATGTTCCGATTTATTCGGCCAGGAAAACATTAGCCCACCTCGGCAAAAAAAATATTATTCACCGATATTGATCGAAAAAAATGACAGTCGGCGTCGGCCAGGAAAGACAACCGATCGAGGTCTAAAAAAGAAAACCGGATGATGCCGATCGAACATTTCCTAATCGACATCATCCAATTGTTATTCAGGGATTGAATAGAATAACCAATGGCCGGTGTCGGTCGTTATATGGCCTCGACTGATATCTT
>NC_038256.2:15233784-15235826 GCF_000004515.6 Glycine max
AGGACGGCTAGGTTTTTCCGTGCGAGCTCAACCGAGGGTTCGTTCCGACCGACACTGGCATGTTGTTCTTCTCATTTAGGAGGATAAGAAAACGTTCGCCCACCCCGGCAAAAACAAAAAAAAAAAAACATTATTCACGGAAATTGATCGAAAAAAATGATAGCGGACGTCGTCATGGAGAGATGACCGATCGAGGTCTAAAAAAGAAGCATCACCGGATCACGCCGATCAAACATTTCCTAATCGACATCATGCAAATTTCATTCAGGGATTGAATAGAAAACTCAATAGCCGACATCGGTCGTGAAATGGCCCCGACTGATATTTTAAAGCCGACATTGCGCAATTTTTTTTTAAAAAAAACGCTCGCTGGCCGATAATGTTTTTTCTTACGGCAGGGGAAGTTTTCTTGTTTCGGTGTTGCATAAAAAACTTACAATCTAGGTCGGCTAGGTTTTTCCGTGCGAGCTCAACCGATGTTTCGTTTCGGCCGAAACTGGCATGTTCCGATTTATTCGGCCAGGAAAACATTAGCCCACCTCGGAAAAAAAAATATTATTCACCGATATTGATCGAAAAAAATGACAGTCGGCGTCGGCCAGGAAAAACGACCGATCGAGGTCTAAAAAAGAAGCTTCACCGGATGATGCCGATCGAACATTTCCTAATCGACATCATCCAATTGTTATTCAGGGATTGAATAGAATAACCAATGGCCGGTGTCGGTCGTTATATGACCCCGACTGATATCTTTCAGCCGACATTGCGCAATTTCTTTTACAAACGCTGGCCGATAATGTTTTTTTATTTACGGTAGAGGAAGTTTTTTGTTTTGGTGTTGCCTAAAAAATTTACAACGTAGGACGGCTAGGTTTTTCCGTGCGAGCTCAACCGAGGGTTCTGATGTGAACCTGACTAGGAACGGATCACTTGATACAGGCTACGAAGATTTGGATGACGCCACTTCCAGTGAAGGAAGATAAGTCAGGGTAGACGCCACTTCCAGTGAAGGAAGATAAGTCTGGGTATAGTCTTGATATTGATGTGAACCTTACGGGGCGAATCGCTTGATACAGTGATATGAACCCTCATATCACAAGGGCTGACTTAGGATCGTCTAGGATTAAACCTTGATGGAAAATGCGGAAATTGATTAAGGAAAGGATGGAAAATAAGGTGGTTAATTTCGTGGGTCTTAATAAGGTGGTTTATGGCATAAAATGGATGAATGGGATGGTAAAACATAGGTTAAGTGGTGGCTGGACAGAAATATAGAAATGGCAATAACGGAAGCTACAGGGCTCCAAATGAGGTGATTCCAAAATGAGGTGAAAGGTCTCGTTTTGAAATTCAAATTAGGCTAAAGAATCACTTAATTTGAGTGTGTAAAATGGGAGTTATGGTCACGAGATAATTTTGGGCAGAGGTGGATTTTCTGGAATTGTGGTTTGAAAGAACAAGGGTGGAGATGATAGGAAGGAAAGAATCACTCTTTCCAGCGAGGGCAACACACAAAGGTTGTGAAAGTCCTTTGATACAGCCAGGGTGTTCTTGAATCACTCAAGAATTTAGGAGAATCACTCTCACTAAGATAAAAGAGATAAACTCTAATTTTCTGAATAAAACTCAACTTGTGTTTATTGATAAAATGGTTCAGCTTATATAGAAGCTTTACAGCAGATTTTAGTAATGACCCACTAACCTAGAATTAAAATAACTTAATGCCATTAACCTAGGGAATTAAAACAAACTTAATGGCTGAGTGTAACTGAAATTGTGGCAACTAAAAGTCACCCCCAACAGCCAACAAGTCAGCCACCATTTGGTCTCCCAAAAGGCTGATGCCTAGGTTGTCAATTGGGCCCTTATTACAACTTGAACTAAAGCCCTTTTAGTTGATTAACCCAAAACATATTTTCGGTCAGCCAACTTTACAAGGATTGGGCCATTATTTAGACAAACTAAACACTCTAAAATTGAAACAAAGTGGTGTCATTTAGTCCTCCTCCATTTGGGCCATGATACAACTCACAACCTTGGAC
>NC_038256.2:15236770-15238069 GCF_000004515.6 Glycine max
TCATGCAAATTTCATTCAGGGATTGAATAGAAAACTCATAGCCGACATCGGTCGTGAAATGGCCCCGACTGATATTTTTCAGCCGACATTGCGCAATTTTTTTTTATAAAAAACGCTCGCTGGCCGATAATGTTTTTTCTTACGGCAGGGGAAGTTTTCTTGTTTCGGTGTTGCATAAAAAACTTACATTGTAGGTCGGCTAGATTTTTCCGTGTGAGCTCAACCGATGTTTCGTTTCGGCCGAAACTGGCATGTTCCGATTTATTCGGCCAGGAAAACATTAGCCCACCTCGGCAAAAAAAATATTATTCACCGATATTGATCGAAAAAAATGACAGTCGGCGTCGGCCAGGAATGACGACCGATCGAGGTCTAAAAAAGAAAACCGGATGATGCCGATCGAACATTTCCTAACCGACATCATCCAATTTTTATTCAGGGATTGAATAGAATAACCAATGGCCGGTGTCGGTCGTTATATGGCCTCGACTGATATCTTTCAGCCGACATTGCGCAATTTCTTTTACAAACGCTGGCCGATAATGTTTTTTTATTTACGGTAGAGGAAGTTTTTTGTTTTGGTGTTGCCTAAAAAATTTACAACGTAGGACGGCTAGGTTTTTCCGTGCGAGCTCAACCGAGGGTTCTGATGTGAACCTGACTAGGAACGGATCACTTGATAGAGGCTACGAAGATTTGGATGACGCCACTTCCAGTGAAGGAGATAAGTCAGGGTAGACGCCACTTCCAGTGAAGGAAGATAAGTCTGGGTATAGTCTTGATATTGATGTGAACCTTACGGGGCGGATCGCTTGATACAGGCTACGGATATTTGGATGACGCCACTTCCGGTGAAGGAAGATAAGTCAGGGTAGACGCCACTTCCGGTGAAGGAAGATAAGTCCGGGTAGACGCCACTTCCAGTGAAGGAAGATAAGTCAAGGTAGACGCCACAAGGATTACCTTGATAAGTCTGATAATTGGTTCAACAAGGAACCCAGAGAGAAACTCTCACCAAATTTTATCAAATGCCAAAAGTTTTTTTATTCAAAACAAAAACCCATACTTATAGTGTAGCTAAACAAAAAGATAAAAATAGACATGGGCCTTTTAAACAGTTTGGGCCAAAATTACAATAAAAATAAATTATAACTAAAAACTTATTTAACTTGGGCCTTCAAATTAGTTTGGGCCTTCAGCAACAATTAATAGTCTTGATAGTGTCTCTGCCTCTGGGCCTTCATCCTTCTCCACTTGGGCCTTCATCCTTCTCCACGCGGGGGCTTTGTCCTTCTCCAC
>NC_038256.2:15238169-15241956 GCF_000004515.6 Glycine max
CGACACTGGCATGTTGTTCTTCTCATTTAGGAGGATAAGAAAACGTTCGCCCACCCCGGCAAAAACAAAAAAAAAACATTATTCAAGGAAATTGATCGAAAAAAATGATAGCGGACGTCGTCATGGAGAGATGACCGATCGAGGTCTAAAAATGAAGCATCACCGGATCACGCCGATCAAACATTTCCTAATCGACATCATGCAAATTTCATTCAGGGATTGAATAGAAAACTCAATAGCCGACATCGGTCGTGAAATGGCCCCGACTGATATTTTTAAGCCGACATTGCGCAATTTTTTTTTATAAAAAACGCTCGCTGGCCGATAATGTTTTTTCTTACGGCAGGGGAAGTTTTCTTGTTTCGGTGTTGCATAAAAAACTTACATTGTAGGTCGGCAAGGTTTTACCGTGCGAGCTCAACCGATGTTTCGTTTCGGCCGAAACTGGCATGTTCCGATTTATTCGGCCAGGAAAACATTAGCCCACCTCGGCAAAAAAAATATTATTCACCGATATTGATCGAAAAAAATGACAGTCGGCGTCGGCCAGGAAAGACGACCGATCGAGGTCTAAAAAAGAAGCTTCACCGGATGATGCCGATCGAACATTTCCTAATCGACATCATCCAATTGTTATTCAGGGATTGAATAGAATAAAAAATGGCCGGTGTCGGTCGTTATATGGCCCCGACTGATATCTTTCAGCCGACATTGCGCAATTTCTTTTACAAACGCTGGCCGATAATGTTTTTTTATTTACGGTAGAGGAAGTTTTTTGTTTTGGTGTTGCCTAAAAAATTTACAACGTAGGACGGCTAGGTTTTTCCGTGCGAGCTCAACCGAGTGTTCGTTCCGACCGACACTGGCATGTTGTTCTTCTCATTTAGGAGGATAAGAAAACGTTCGCCCACCCCGGCAAAAACAAAAAAAAAAAACATTATTCACGGAAATTGATCGAAAAAAATGATAGCGGACGTCGTCATGGAGAGATGACCGATCGAGGTCTAAAAGTGAAGCATCACCGGATCACGCCGATCAAACATTTCCTAATCGACATCATGCAAATTTCATTCAGGGATTGAATAGAAAATTCAATAGCCGACATCGGTCGTGAAATGGCCCCGACTGATATTTTTCAGCCGACATTGCGCAATTTTTTTTTATAAAAAACGCTCGCTGGCCGATAATGTTTTTTCTTACGGCAGGGGAAGTTTTCTTGTTTCGGTGTTGCATATAAAACTTACATTGTAGGTCGGCTAGGTTTTTCCGTGCGAGCTCAACCGATGTTTCATTTCGGCCGAAACTGGCATGTTCCGATTTATTCGGCCAGGAAAACATTAGCCCACCTCGGCAAAAAAAATATTTTTCACCGATATCGATCGAAAAAAATGACAGTCGGCGTCGGCCAGGAAAGACGACCGATCGAGGTCTAAAAAAGAAGCTTCACCGGATGATGCCGATCGAACATTTCCTAATCGACATCATCCAATTGTTATTCAGGGATTGAATAGAATAAACAATGGCCGGCGTCGCTCGTTATATGGCCCCGACTGATATCTTTCAGCCGACATTGCGCAATTTCTTTTACAAACGCTGGCCGATAATGTTTTTTTATTTACGGTAGAGGAAGTTTTTTGTTTTGGTGTTGCCTAAAAAATTTACAACGTAGGACGGCTAGGTTTTTCCGTGGGAGCTCAACCGAGGGTTCGTTCCGACCGACACTGGCATGTTGTTCTTCTCATTTAGGAGGATAAGAAAACGTTCGCCCACCCCGGCAAAAACAAAAAAAAAACATTATTCACGGAAATTGAACGAAAAAAATGATAGCGGACGTCGTCATGGAGAGATGACAGATCGAGGTCTAAAAAAGAAGCATCACCGGATCACGCCGATCAAACATTTCCTAATCGACATCATGCAAATTTCATTCAGGGATTGAATAGAAAACTCAATAGCCGACATCGGTCGTGAAATGGCCCCGACTGATATTTTTCAGCCGACATTGCGCAATTTCTTTAAAAAAAAAACGCTCGCTGGCCGATAATGTTTTTTCTTACGGCAGGGGAAGTTTTCTTGTTTCGGTGTTGCATAAAAAACTAACAATGTAGGTCGGCTAGGTTTTTTCGTGCGAGCTCAACCGATGTTTCGTTTCGCCCGAAACTGGCATGTTCCGATTTATTCGGCCAGGAAAACATTAGCCAACCTCGGCAAAAAAAATATTATTCACCGATATCGATCGAAAAAAATGACAGTCGGCGTCGGCCAGGAAAGACGACCGATCGAGGTCTAAAAAAGAAGCTTCAGCGGATGATGCCGATCGAACATTTCCTAATCGACATCATCCAATTGTTATTCAGGGATTGAATAGAATAAACAATGGCCGGCGTCGGTCGTTATATGGCCCCGACTGATATCTTTCAGCCGACATTGCGCAATTTCTTTTACAAACGCTGGCCGATAATGTTTTTTTATTTACGGTAGATTAAGTTTTTTGTTTTGGTGTTGCCTAAAAAATTTACATCGTAGGACGGCTAGGTTTTTCCGTGCGAGCTCAACCGAGGGTTCGTTCCGACCGACACTGGCATGTTGTTCTTCTCATTTAGGAGGATAAGAAAACGTTCGCCCACCCCGGCAAAAACAAAAAAAAAACATTATTCACGGAAATTGATAGAAAAAAATTGATGTGAATCTTACGGGGCGGATCGTTTGATACAGGCTACGAAGGTTTGGATGACGCCACTTCCAGTGAAGGAAGATAAGTCAGGGTAGACACCACTTCCGGTGAAGGAAGATAAGTCCGGGTAGACGCCACTTCCAATGAAGGAAGATAAGTCAGGATAGACGCCACTTCCGGTGAAGGAAGATAAGTCTGGGTAGACGCCACAAGGATTACCTTGATAAGTCTGATAATTGGTTCAACAAGGAACCCAGAGAAAAACTCTCACCAAATTTGATGAAAATGCCAAAAGTTTTCTTTTATTCAAAACAAAAACCAATACTTATAGTGTATCTGAACTAAAAGATAAAAATAGACATGGGCCTTCTAAATAGTTTGGGCCAAAATTACAATAAATAAAAATTATAAGTAAAAAATATATTTAACTTGGGCCTTTGGCAACAATTAATAGTCTTGATAGTGTCTCTGCCTCTGGGCCTTCATCCTTCTCCACTTGGGCCTTCATCCTTCTCCACTCGGGGGCTTTGTCCTTCTCCACTTGGGCCTTCGTTCTTCTCCACTTGGGCCTTCGTTCTTCTCCACTTGGGCCTTTAGCCTGTATTTGGCCAGTTTCATGATTCTCATCATTCCCTCCTTCTTGGAAAACATTTGTCCTCAAATGTCTAGGATCATCACCGGATTCAAGTACCACTTCCTTCCTTTTCTTGTTGACTTGCTTGGTATAGCTTTCATTCTTCTTTGCAATTTGCACCTTCACTTGGTCATACAATCTTTTCACATACTGAACTTTGGCATGTGCATCCTTACGTTGAGTCTCTTGGGGATTGCTTTTGTAAGTTGGCCTGTTAGGCAATGAAGCTCCGGGGAGGAGATCAACTTGATGTTCTATGCCTCTTGAAGGTGGCAGTCCATGAGGAATCTCCTTAGGAAAGACATTTTTAAATTCCTGCAATAAGGGTTGAACACTAGGAGAAATAGAAATAGTAAACTCATTAGAATTATCAGTAGAAATTTTACTGTCTTTGCAATACTGTAGATTGAGTGGTTCATGAGCAGGTAACACTTTCCTCACTTCACTCGCCTCTGCAAAATAATTAAATTTCTCTCATG
>NC_038256.2:15242056-15243834 GCF_000004515.6 Glycine max
TAAAATATTGAGACGCTAGAATATTGAACAAAGGATACACTCGATGAATTGGAATGGGTCATAACTAATCAACTCGGACGTCTGACTAAGGCTCATTATATATCGAGACGTTCGTTAATGAACAACGGAAGATCTCGAGAATTTCAAAATGATCATAAATTTTCATCGAATGTCAGTTTCCAGCGCATAATATATCGAGACTCTCGTAATTGACCACGGAAGCCCTCGAGATATTTCAAGGTCATAACATTTCACTCGGCTGTCAGATTCAGGCGCAAAATATATCGATACGCTCGAAATAGAACAACTGAAGAACTCGAGAAATTAAAATGGTCATAACATTTCATTCAGAAGTCCGATTCAGCGCATCATATATCGAGATGCTCAATATTGAACAACGGAAGCTCACGAGAAATTAAAATGGTCATAACTTTACACACGGAGGTCAGATTCAGGCACATCACATCTCGAGACGTTCGAAATTGAAAAACGGAAACTCACGAGAAATTCAAATGGTAATAACTTTTCACACGGAGGTCCGATTCAGGCGCATCATATTTCGAGACTCACGATATTGAACCACGGAAGCTCTCGAGAAATTAAAATGGTCATAACTTTTCACTTAGATGTCTGATTCAGGCGCATAATATATTGAGACGCTCGAAATTGAGCAACGGAAGCCCTCGAGAAATGAGGGGATCCACAAGAGTCGACCCGCATGTCCGATTCAGGTACATAATATATCGAGACATTGGTTATTGAACAACGGCTGCTCTCGAGAAATTCAAATGGTCATAAATTTTCACTCGGATGTCCGATTCAAGCGCATAATATATCGAGACGCTCGAAATTGAACAACGGAAGCCCTCGAGATATTGAAATGGTCATAACTTTTCACTCGGATGTCCGATTCAGGCTCATAATATATCGAGACGCTCAATATTGAACAACGGAAGCTCTCGAGAAATGAAAATTGTCATAACTTTTCATACGAATGTCCGATTCAGGTGCATAATATATCAAGACATTGGTTATTGAACCACGACTGCTCTCGAGAATTTCAAATCGTCATAACTTTTCACACGGAGGTCCGATTCAGGCGCATCATATATCGAGACGCTCGAAATTGAATAACGGAAGCTCTGCAGAAATTCAAATGGTCAAAACTATTCACACGGAGGTCCGATTAAGGCACATGATATATCGAGACGTTCGTAATTGAACAACAGCAGCTCTGAGAAATTAAAATGGTCATAACTTTTCATACAGATGTCCGATTCAGGTGCATAATATATCGAGACATTGGTTATTGAACCACGACTACTCTCGAGAATTTCTACTGGTCATAAATTTTCACTCGGATGTCCAATTCAAGCGCATAATATATCGAGACGCTCGAAATTGAACAACGGAAGCTCTCGAGAAATTGAAATGGTCATAACTTTTCACTCGGGAAGACGACGCGGGCGGAATGCGGGCAGCGCCCGATATTGAACAACAGAAGCTCTCGAGAAATTAAAATGGTCATAACTTTTCATACGAATGTCCGATTCAGGTACATAATATATCGAGACATTGGTTATTGAACAACGGTTGCTCTCGAGAAATTTAAATGGTCATAAATTTTCACTCAGATGTCCGATTCAAGCGCATAATATATCGAGACGCTCGAAATAGAACAACGGAAGCTCTCGAGAAATTAAAATGGTCATAACTTTTCATTCAGATGTCCGATTCAGGCGCATCATATATCGAGATGCTCGAAATTGAAAAACGGA
>NC_038256.2:15246818-15248823 GCF_000004515.6 Glycine max
CCTAGGTTTTTCCGTGCGAGCTCAACCGAGGGTTCGTTCCGACCGACACTGGCATGTTGTTCTTCTCATTTAGGAGGATAAGAAAACGCTCGCCCACCCCGGCAAAAACAACAAAAAAAAAATTATTCACGGAAATTGATCGAAAAAAATGATAGCGGACGTCGGCATGGACAGATGACCGATCGAGGTCAAAAAAAGAAGCATCACCGGATGACGCCGATCAAACATTTCCTAATCGACATCATGCAAATTTCATTCAGGGATTGAATAGAAAACTCAATAGCCGACATCGGTCGTGAAATGGCCCCGACTGATATTTTTCAGCCGACATTGCGCAATTTTTTTTAAAAAAAAACGCTCGCTTGCCGATAATGTTTTTTCTTACGGCAGGGGAAGTTTTCTTGTTTCGGTGTTGCATTAAAAACTTACAATGTAGGTCGGCTAGGTTTTTTCGTGCGAGCTCAACCGATGTTACGTTTCGCCCGAAACTGGCATGTTCCGAATTATTCGGCCAGGAAAACATTAGCCCACCTCGACAAAAAAAATATTATTCACCGATATTGATCGAAAAAAATGACAGTCGGCGTCGGCCAGGAAAGACGACCGATCGAGGTCTAAAAAAGAAGATTCACCGGATGATGCCGATCGAACATTTCCTAATCGACATCATCCAATTGTTATTTAGGGATTGAATAGAATAAACAATGGCCGGTGTCGGTCGTTATATGGCCCCGACTGATATCTTTCAGCCGACATTGCGCAATTTCTTTTACAAACGCTGGCCGATAATGTTCTTTTATTTACGGTAGAGGAAGTTTTTTGTTTTGGTGTTGCCTAAAAAATTTACAACGTAGGACGGCTAGGTTTTTCCATGCGAGCTCAACCGAGGGTTCGTTCCGACCGACACTGGCATGTTGTTCTTCTCATTTAGGAGGATAAGAAAACGCTCGCCCACCCCGGCAAAAACAACAAAAAAAAAATTATTCACGGAAATTGATCGAAAAAAATGATAGCGGACGTCGCCATTGACAGATGACCAATCGAGGTCTAAAAAAGAAGCATCACCGGATCACGCCGATCAAACATTTCCTAATCGACATCATGCAAATTTCATTCAGGGATTGAATAGAAAATTCAATAGCCGACATCGGTCGTGAAATGGCCCCGACTGATATTTTTCAGCCGACATTGCGCAATTTTTTTTAAAAAAAAAATGCTCGCTGGCCGATAATGTTTTTTCTTACAGCAGGGGAAGTTTTCTTGTTTCGGTGTTGCATAAAAAACTTACAATGTAGGTCAGCTAGGTTTTTTCGTGCGAGCTCAACCGATGTTTCGTTTCGCCCGAAACTGGCATGTTCCGATTTATTCGGCCAGGAAAACATTAGCCCACCTCGGCAAAAAAAATATTATTCACCGATATTGATCGAAAAAAATGACAGTCGGCGTCGGCCAGGAAAGACGACCGATCGAGGTCTAAAAAAGAAAACCGGATGATGCCGATCGAACATTTCCTAATCGACATCATCCAATTGTTATTCAGGGATTGAATAGAATAACCAATGGCCGGTGTCGGTCGTTATATGGCCTCGACTGATATCTTTCAGCCGACATTGCGCAATTTCTTTTACAAACGCTGGCCGATAATGTTCTTTTATTTACGGTAGAGGAAGTTTTTTGTTTTGGTGTTGCCTAAAAAATTTACAACGTACGACGGCTAGGTTTTTCCGTGCGAGCTCAACCGAGGGTTCGTTCCGACCGACACTGGCATGTTGTTCTTCTCATTTAGGAGGATAAGAAAACGCTCGCCCACCCCGGCTAAAACAACATTGAAAAACGTTATTCACGGAAATTGTTCGAGAAAAATGATATCGGACGTCGTCATGTAGAGATGACCGATCGAGGTCTATAAATGAGGCTTCTCCGGATCACGCGGATCAAACATTTCTTATTCGAGATCATGCGAATTTCATTCAGGCATTTAGTAGAAAACTCAATATCCGACATC
>NC_038256.2:15248930-15251937 GCF_000004515.6 Glycine max
CTTGTTTCGGTGTTGCATAAAAAACTTACAATGTAGGTCGGCTAGGTTTTTCCGTGCGAAGCTCAACCGATGTTTCGTTTCGGCCGAAACTGGCATGTTCCGATTTATTCGGCCAGGAAAACATTAGCCCACCTCGGCAAAAGAAATATTATTCACCGATATTGATCGAAAAAAATGACAGTCGGCGTCGGCCAGGAAAGACGACTGATCGAGGTCTAAAAAAGAAAACCGGATGATGCCGATCGAACATTTCCTAATCGACATCATCCAATTGTTATTCAGGGATTGAATAGAATAACCAATGGCCGGTGTCGGTCGTTATATGGCCTCGACTGATATCTTTCAGCCGACATTGCGCAATTTCTTTGACAAACGCTGGCCGATAATGTTTTCTTATTTACGGTAGAGGAAGTTTTTTGTTTTGGTGTTGCCTAAAAAATTTACAACGTAGGACGGCTAGGTTTTTCCGTGCGAGCTCAACCGAGGGTTCGTTCCGACCGACACTGGCATGTTGTTCTTCTCATTTAGGAGGATAAGAAAACGTTCGCCCACCCCGTCAAAAACAACAAAAAAAAAAAAATTATTCACGGAAATTGATCGAAAAAAATGATAGCGGACGTCGGCATGGACAGATGACCGATCGAGGTCTAAAAAAGAAGCATCACCGGATCACGCCGATCAAACATTTCCTAATCGACATCATGCAAATTTCATTCAGGGATTGAATAGAAAATTCAATACCCGACATCGGTCGTGAAATGGCCCCGACTGATATTTTTCAGCTGACATTGCGCAATTTTTTTTTAAAAAAAACGCTCGCTGGCCGATAATGTTTTTTCTTACGGCAGGGGAAGTTTTCTTGTTTCGGTGTTGCATAAAAAACTTACAATGTAGGTCGGCTAGGTTTTTTCGTGCGAGCTCAACCGATGTTACGTTTCGCCCGAAACTGGCATGTTCCGAATTATTCGGCCAGGAAAACATTAGCCCACCTCGGCAAAAAAAATATTATTCACCGATATTGATCGAAAAAAATGACAGTCGGCGTCGGCCAGGAAAGACGACCTATCGAGGTCTAAAAAAGAAGCTTCACCGGATGATGCCGATCGAACATTTCCTAATCGACATCATCCAATTGTTATTCAGGGATTGAATAGAATAAACAATGGCCGGTGTCGGTCGTTATATGGCCCCGACTGATATCTTTCAGCCGACATTGCGCAATTTCTTTTACAAATGCTGGCCGATAATGTTCTTTTATTTACGGTAGAGGAAGTTTTATGTTTTGGTGTTGCCTAAAAAATTTACAACGTAGGACGGCTAGGTTTTTCCGTGCGAGCTCAACTGAGGGTTCGTTCCGACCGACACTGGCATGTTGTTCTTCTCATTTAGGAGGATAAGAAAACGCTCGCCCACCCCGGCAAAAACAACAAAAAAAAAATTATTCACGGAAATTGATCGAAAAAAATGATAGCGGACGTCGGCATGGACAGATGACCGATCGAGGTCTAAAAAAGAAGCATCACCGGATCACGCCGATCAAACATTTCCTAATCGACATCATTCAAATTTCATTCAGGGATTGAATAGAAAACTCAATAGCCGACATCGGTCGTGAAATGGCCCCGACTGATATTTTTCAGCCGACATTGCGCAATTTTTTTAAAAAAAAAACGCTCGCTGGCCGATAATGTTTTTTCTTACGGCAGGGGAAGTTTTCTTGTTTCGGTGTTGCATAAAAAACTTACAATGTAGGTCAGCTAGGTTTTTTCGTGCGAGCTCAACCGATGTTTCGTTTCGGCCGAAACTGGCATGTTCCGATTTATTCGGCCAGGAAAACACTAGCCCACCTCGGCAAAAAAAATATTATTCACCGATATTGATCGAAAAAAATGACAGTCGGCGTCGGCCAGGAAAGACGACCGATCGAGGTCTAAAAAAGAAGCTTCACCGGATGATGCCGATCGAACATTTCCTAATCGACATCATCCAACTGTTATTCAGGGATTGAATAGAATAAACAATGGCCGGTGTCGGTCGTTATATGGCCCCGACTGATATCTTTCAGCCGACATTGCGCAATTTCTTTTACAAACGCTGGCCGATAATGTTCTTTTATTTACGGTAGAGGAAGTTTTTTGTTTTGGTGTTGCCTAAAAAATTTACAACGTAGGACGGCTAGGTTTTTCCGTGCGAGCTCAACCGATGTTTCGTTTCGACCGAAACTGGCTTGTTCCGATTTATTCGGCCAGGAAAACATTAGCCCACCTCGGCAAAAAAATATTATTCATTGATATTGATCGAAAAAAGTAACAGTCGGCGTCGGCCAGGATAGATGACCGATCGAGGTCTAAAAAAGAAGCTTCACCGGATGATGCCGATCGAACATTTCCTAATCGACATCATCCAATTGTTTTCAGGGATTGAATAGAATAAACAATGGCCGGTGTCGGTCGTTATATGGCCCCGACTGAAATCTTTCAGCTGACATTGGGCAATTTCTTTTACAAACGCTGGCCGATAATGTTTTTTTATTTACGGTAGAGGAAGTTTTCTTGTTTCGGTGTTGCATAAAAAACTTACAATGTAAGTCGGCTAGGTTTTTTCGTGCGAGCTCAACCGATGTTTCGTTTCGACCGAAACTGGCTTGTTCCGATTTATTCGGCCAGGAAAACATTAGCCCACCTCGGCAAAAAAATATTATTCATTGATATTGATCGAAAAAAGTAACAGTCGGCGTCGGCCAGGATAGATGACCGATCGAGGTCTAAAAAAGAAGCTTCACCGGATGATGCCGATCGAACATTTCCTAATCGACATCATCCAATTGTTTTCAGGGATTGAATAGAATAAACAATGGCCGGTGTCGGTCCTTTATCTGGCCCCGACTGATATCTTTTCAGCCGACATTGCGCAATTTCATTTACAAACGCTGGCCGATAATGTTCTTTTTTTATGGTAGAGGAGTTTTTGTTTGTGTGCTAAAAAAAATTACAACGTAGACGGCTAG
>NC_038256.2:15256693-15259122 GCF_000004515.6 Glycine max
TCTCACCAAATTTTATCAAAATGCCAAAAGTTTTTTTATTCAAAACAAAAACCCATACTTATAGTGTAGCTAAACAAAAAGATAAAAATAGACATGGGCCTTTTAAACAGTTTGGGCCAAAATTACAATAAAAATAAATTATAACTAAAAAGAACATATTTATTATGGGCCTTCAAATTAATCTTGGCCTTCAGCATCAATTAATAGTCTTGATAGTGTCTCTGCCTCTGGGCCTTCATCCTTCTCCACTTGGGCCTTCATCCTTCTCCACTCGGGGGCTTTGTCCTTCTCCACTTGGGCCTTCGTCCTTCTCCACTTGGGCCTTTAGACTGTATTTGGCCTGTTTCATGATTCTCATCATTCCCTCCTTCTTGGAAAACATTTGTCCTCAAATGTCCAAGATCATCACCGGGTTCAAGTACCACTTCCTTCCTTTTCTTTTGGGCTTGCTTGGCATAGCTTTCATTCTTCTTTGCAATTTGCACCTTCACTTGGTCATACAATTTTTTTACATACGCAACTTTGGTCTGTGCATCCTTATGCTGAGTCTCTTGGGGCTTGCTGTTGTAAGTTGGCTTGTTAGGCAATGAAGCTTCTAGAAGGAGATCAACTTGATGTTCTATGCTTCTTGAAGGTGGCAGTCCATGAGGAATCTCCTTGGAAAAGACATCTTTAAATTCCTGCAATAAGGGTTGAACACTAGGAGAAACATAAATAGTTAACTGATTAGAATTATCACTCTCTCTCTTTTGTGTATCACTCTTTTCCTCGGGTGTATCACTCTTCTTTTTCATATTCCTTTGTGGAGCCTCACTATTTTCTTTCTCTTGTTCTCTCTTTTCTCTCATTCTGATTTGGTCATCACACACTTCTCTAGGGGATAGAGGTTTAAGAGTAAACAAGGAAGATTTGGTCAACAAACGTTGCATTTGTGTAGTCCACGCGTCCAGAAATAAGCGTTGAGATTCATCCAGTTGATGATATACACCACCATTGTCACCAGCTCTTGCCATGATTAAGGAACAAAGAATTTTGCAGTAAATTAAAAAAAAATTCAGGACCTCACCACACTCTACTCACGTGTTTCTCTCTTTAATGGTAGTTCACTCGTGTTTGATGCTCTCAATATAGGCTTTTGTGTGATGTTTTCACTCTTGCCTTTTACCACTCACTCCCTCTTAAGTTCCTGGATAGACCGAATTAGAGACACAAGGTAATATAAAATAAAAGGAAAGACAATAGAATTATCAGAGTAACAGATTTGATTTGGGATAACAACTTGGACTTGATTTGGATAGCAGATTGGATTTGATTTGGATAACAGATTAGATTTGGATAACAAATCTGATTTGGATAATTTTTTTTTATTTGATTTGATTTGGATAATAGATCAGATTTGGGATAACAAATTAGATTTAATTTGGATAACAGATATGATAACAAATAAGATAACAGATAGGATAACAGATAAGATAACAGATATGACAACTAAAATTCAAATGCTCATAACTTTTGCTACGATTGTCTGTTTGAGGCCCACTATATATCAAAACGCTCAGAATTCAGAGGAGAATCTAGATAAGGGGATTTGTTCCACGATTTTCTTTCAAAAAAAACACCTCTAAATGCCTCAATTTCGTGTTCAAAGATCAAACACCCACTTTTTTTTCAAATTTTTTTTGCAATTTTTTTTTGACACAGTGTGAAAGACACAAGAAACAAGAACAAGGACGTGACAAGAACAAGAACGCAAATAACAGAACACAAGACGCAAACAAAAACGAAACAAGATGTAAACAAGAACGCAAATAACAGAACAAGGACAAAAACACAAACCTAGACAAATTACAAAGAAAAAAAAAATAGGATAGGATAGGATAGAACCTGTATCAAGAGCCGAAGCTCTGATACCAGATGATGTGAATCTTACAGGGCGGATCACTTGATACAGGCTGTAGAGTTTTTGGATGACGCCACTTCCGGTGAAGGAAGATAAGTCAGGGTAGACGCCACAAGGATTACCTTGATAAGTCTGATAATTGGTTCAACAAGGAACCCAGAGAGAAACTCTCACCAAATTTTATCAAAATGCCAAAAGTTTTTTTATTCAAAACAAAAACCCATACTTATAGTGTAGCTAAACAAAAAGATAAAAATAGACATGGGCCTTTTAAACAGTTTGGGCCAAAATTACAATAAAAATAAATTATAACTAAAAAGAACATATTTATTATGGGCCTTCAAATTAATCTTGGCCTTCAGCATCAATTAATAGTCTTGATAGTGTCTCTGCCTCTGGGCCTTCATCCTTCTCCACTTGGGCCTTCATCCTTCTCCACTCGGGGGCTTTGTCCTTCTCCACTTGGGCCTTCGTCCTTCTCCACTTTGGGCCTTTAGACTGTATTTGGGCTGTTTCATGATTCTCATCA
>NC_038256.2:15259607-15260431 GCF_000004515.6 Glycine max
ATTTTTTTGCCGAGGTGGGCTAATGTTTTCCTGGCCGAATAAATCGGAACATGCCAGTTTCGGCCGAAACGAAACATCGGTTGAGCTCGCACGAAAAAACCTAGCCGACCTACATTGTAAGTTTTTTATGCAACACCGAAACAATAAAACTTCCCCTGCCGTAAGAAAAAACATTATCGGCCAGCGAGCATTTTTTTTTAAAAAAAATTGCGCAATGTCGGCTGAAGAATATCAGTCGGGGCCATTTCACGACCGATGTCGGCTATTGAGTTTTCTATTCAATCCCTGAATGAAACTTGCAAGATGTCGATTAGGAAATGTTTGTTTGGCGTCATCCGGTGATGCTTCTTTTTTAGACCTCGATCGGTCATCTCTCCATGCAGACGTCAGCAATCATTTTTTTTTATCAATTTGCGTGAATAATGTTTTTTTTTGTTTTTGCCGGGGTGGGCGAACGTTTTCTTATCCTCCTAAATGAGAAGAATAACATGCCAGTGTCGGTCGGAACGAACGCTCGGTTGAGCTTGCACGGAAAAACCTAGCCGTCCTACGTTGTAAATTTTTTAGGAAACACCAAAACACAAAACTTTCTCTACCGTAAAAAAAAAAACAGTATCGGCCAGCGTTTGTAAAAGAAATTACGCAATGTCGGCCGAAAGATATCAGTCGGGGCCATATAAGGACCGACAACGGCCATTGTTTATTCTATTCAAACCCTGAATAACAATTGGATGATGTCGATTAGGAAATGTTCGATCGGCATCATCCGGTGAAGCTTCTTTTTTAGACCTCGATCGGTCATCTTTCCTGGCCGACGCCGACTG
>NC_038256.2:15260531-15293417 GCF_000004515.6 Glycine max
CGGCCGAACGAAACATCGGTTGAGCTCGCACGGAAAAACCTAGCCGACCTACATTGTAAGTTTTTTATGCAACACCGAAACAAGAAAACTTCCCCTGCCGTAAGAAAAAACATTATCGGCCAGCGAGCGTTTTTTTTAAAAAAAAATTGCGCAATGTCGGCTTTAAAATATCAGTCGGGGCCATTTCACGACCGATGTCGGCTATTGAGTTTTCTATTCAATCCCTGAATGAAATTTGCATGATGTCGATTAGGAAATGTTTGATCGGCGTGATCCGATGATGCTTCATTTTTAGACCTCGATCGGTCATCTCTCCATGACGACGTCCGCTATCATTTTTTTCGATCAATTTCCGTGAATAATGTTTTTTTTTTTGTTTTTGCCGGGGTGGGCGAACGTTTTCTTATCCTCCTAAATGAGAAGAACAACATGCCAATGTCGGTGGGAACGAACCCTCGGTTGAGCTCGCACGGAAAAACCTAGCCGTCCTACGTTGTAAATTTTTTAGGCAACACCAAAACAAAAAACTTCCTCTACCGTAAATAAAAAAACATTATCGGCCAGCGTTTGTAAAAGAAATTGCGCAATGTCGGCTGAAAGATATCAGTCGGGGTCATATAACGACCGACACCGGCCATTGGTTATTCTATTCAATCCCTGAATAACAATTGCATGATGTCGATTAGGAAATGTTCGATCGGCATCATCCGGTGAAGCTTCTTTTTTAGACCTCGATCGGTCGTCTTTCCTGGCCGACGCCGACTGTCATTTTTTTCGATCAATATCGGTGAATAATATTTTTTTTGCCGAGGTGGGCTAATGTTTTCCTGGCCGAATAAATCGGAACATGCCAGTTTCGGCCGAAACGAAACATCGGTTGAGCTCGCACGGAAAAACCTAGCCGACCTACATTGTAAGTTTTTTATGCAACACCGAAACAAGAAAACTTCCCCTGCCGTAAGAAAAAACATTATCGGCCAGCGAGCGTTTTTTTTAAAAAAAAATTGCGCAATGTCGGCTGAAAAATATCAGTTGGGGCCATTTTCACGGCCTATGTCGGCTATTGAGTTTTCTATTCAATCCCTGAATGAAATTTGCATGATGTCGATTAGGAAATGTTTGATCGGCGTCATCCGGTGATGCTTCTTTTTTAGACCTAGATCGGTCATCTCTCCATAACGACGTCCGCTATCATTTTTTTCGATCAATTTTCGTGAATAATGTTTTTTTTTTTTGTTTTTGCCGGGGTGGGCGAACGTTTTCTTATCCTCCTAAATGAGAAGAACAACATGCCAGTGTCGGTCGGAACGAACCCTCGGTTGAGCTCGCACGGAAAACCCTAGCCGTCCTACGTTGTAAATTTTTTAGGCAAAACCAAAACAAAAAACTTCCTCTACCGTAAATAAAAAATTATTATCGGCCAGCGTTTGTAAAAGAAATTGCGCAATGTCGGCTGAAAGATATCAGTCGGGGCCATATAACGACCGACACCGGCCATTGTTTATTCTATTCAATCCCTGAATAACAATTGGATGATGTCGATTAGGAAATGTTCGATCGGCATCATCCGGTGAAGCTTCTTTTTTAGACCTCGATCGGTGGTCTTTCCTGGCCGACGCCGACTGTCATTTTTTTCGATCAATATCGGTGAATAATATTTTTTTTGCCGAGGTGGGCTAATGTTTACCTGGCCGAATAAATCGGAACATGCCAGTTTCGGCCGAAACGAAACATCGGTTGAGCTCGCACGAAAAAACCTAGCCGACCTACATTGTAAGTTTTTTATGCAACACCGAAACAAGAAAACTTCCCCTGCCGTAAGAAAAAACATTATCGGCCAGCGAGTGTTTTTTTTTTAAAAAAAATTGCGCAATGTCGGCTGACGAATATCAGTCATGGCCATTTCACGACCGATGTCAGTGTCTGTCGGAACGAACCCTCGGTTGAGCTCGCACGGAAAAACCTAGCCGTCCTACGTTGTAAATTATTTAGGCAACACCAAAACAAAAAACTTCCTCTACCGTAAATAAAAAAACATTATCGGCCAGCGTTTGTAAAAAAAATTGCGGAATGTCGGCTGAAGAATATCAGTCATGGCCATTTCACGACCGATGTCGACTATTGAGTTTTCTATTCAATCCCTGAATGAAATTAGCAAGATGTCGATTAGGAAATGTTTGATCGGCGTCATCTGGTGATGCTTCTTTTTTAGACCTCGATCGGTCATCTCTCGATGTTGACGTCAGCAATCATTTTTTCGATCAATTTCCATGAATAATGTTTTTTTTTTGTTTTTGCCGGGGTGGGCGAACGCTTTCTTATCCTCCTAAATGAGAAGAACAACATGCCAGTGTCGGTCGGAATGAACCCTCGGTTGAGCTCGCACGGAAAAACCTAGCCGTCCTACGTTGTAAATTATTTAGGCAACACCAAAACAAAAAACTTCCTCTACCGTAAATAAAAAAACATTATCGGCCAGCGTTTGTAAAAGAAATTGCGCAATGTAGGCTGAAAGATATCAGTCGGGGCCATATAACGACCGACACCGGCCATTGTTTATTCTATTCAATCCCTGAATAACAATTGGATGATGTCGATTAGGAAATGTTCGATCGGCATCATCCGGTGAAGCTTCTTTTTAGACCTCGATCGGTCGTCTTTCCTGGCCAACGCCGACTGTCATTTTTTTCAATCAATATCGGTGAATAATATTTTTTTGCCGAGGTGGGCTAATGTTTTCCTGGCCGAATAAATCGGAACATGCCAGTTTCGGCCGAAACGAAACATCGGTTGAGCTCGCACGAAAAAACTTAGCCGACCTACATTGTAAGTTTTTTATGCAACACCGAAACAAGAAAAATTCCCGTGCCGTAAGAAAAAACATTATCGGCCTGCGAGCGTTTTTTTTTTAAAAAATTGCGCAATGTCGGCTGAAGAATATCAGTCATGGCCATTTCACGACCGATGTCGGCTATTGAGTTTTCTATTCAATCCCTGAATGAAACTTGCAAGATGTCGATTAGGAAATGTTTGATTGGCGTCATCCGGTGATGTTTCTTTTTTAGACCTCGATCGGTCATCTCTCCATGCAGACGTCAGCAATCATTTTTTTTATCAATTTGCGTGAATAATGTTTTTTTTTTTTTGTTTTTGCCGGGGTGGGCGAACGTTTTCTTATCCTCCTAAATGAGAAGAACAACATGCCAGTGTCGGTCGGAACGAACCCTCGGTTGAGCTCGCACCGAAAAACCTAGCCGTCCTACGTTGTAAATTTTTTAGGCAACACCAAAACAAAAAACTTCCTCTACCGTAAATAAAAAAACATTATCGGCCAGCGTTTGTAAAAGAAATTGCGCAATGTCGGCTGAAAGATATCAGTCGGGGTCATATAACGACCGACACCGGCCATTGGTTATTCTATTCAATCCCTGAATAACAATTGCATGATGTCGATTAGGAAATGTTCGATCGGCATCATCCGGTGAAGCTTCTTTTTTAGACCTCGATCGGTCGTCTTTCCTGGCCGACGCCGACTGTCATTTTTTTCGATCAATATCGGTGAATAATATTTATTTTGCCGAGGTGGGCTAATGTTTTCCTGGCCGAATAAATCGGAATATGCCAATTTCGGCCGAAACGAAACATCGGTTGAGCTCGCACGGAAAAACCTAGCCGACCTACATTGTAAGTTTTTTATGCAACACCGAAACAAGAAAACTTCCCCTGCCGTAAGAAAAAACATTATCGGCCAGCGAGCGTTTTTTTTAAAAAAAAATTGCGCAATGTCGGCTGAAAAATATCAGTTGGGGCCATTTCACGGCCTATGTCGGCTATTGAGTTTTCTATTCAATCCCTGAATGAAATTTGCATGATGTCGATTAGGAAATGTTTGATCGGCGTGATCCGGTGATGCTTCTTTTTTAGACCTCGATCGGTCATCTCTCCATGACGACGTCCGCTATCATTTTTTTCGATCAACTTCCGTGAATAATGTTTTTTTTTTGTTTTTGCCGGGGTGGGCGAACGTTTTCTTATCCTCCTAAATGAGAAGAACAACATGCCAGTGTCGGTCGGAACGAACCCTCGGTTGAGCTCGCACGGAAAAACCTAGCCGTCCTACGTTGTAAATTTTTTAAGCAACACCAAAACAAAAAACTTCCTCTACCGTAAATAAAAAAACATTATCGACCAGCGAGCGTTTTTTTTAAAAAAAAAATTGCGCAATGTCGGCTGTAAAATATCAGTCGGGGCCATTTCACGACCGATGTCGGCTATTGAGTTTTCTATTCAATCCCTGAATGAAATTTGCATGATGTCGATTAGGAAATGTTTGATCGGCGTGATCCGATGATGCTTCATTTTTAGACCTCGATCGGTCATCTCTCCATGACGACGTCCGCTATCATTTTTTTCGATCAATTTCCGTGAATAATGTTTTTTTTTTTGTTTTTGCCGGGGTGGGCGAACGTTTTCTTATCCTCCTAAATGAGAAGAACAACATGCCAATGTCGGTGGGAACGAACCCTCGGTTGAGCTCGCACGGAAAAACCTAGCCGTCCTACGTTGTAAATTTTTTAGGCAACACCAAAACAAAAAACTTCCTCTACCGTAAATAAAAAAACATTATCGGCCAGCGTTTGTAAAAGAAATTGCGCAATGTCGGCTGAAAGATATCAGTCGGGGCCATATAACGACCGACACCGGCCATTGTTTATTCTATTCAATCCCTGAATAACAATTGGATGATGTCGATTAGGAAATGTTCGATCGGCATCATCCGGTGAAGCTTCTTTTTTAGACCTCGATCGGTCGTCTTTCCTGGCCGACGCCGACTGTCATTTTTTTCGATCAATATCGGTGAATAATATTTTTTTTGCCGAGGTGGGCTAATGTTTTCCTGGCCGAATAAATCGGAACATGCCAGTTTCGGCCGAAACGAAACATCGGTTGAGCTCGCACGGAAAAACCTAGCCGACCTACATTGTAAGTTTTTTATGCAACACCGAAACAAGAAAACTTCCCCTGCCGTAAGAAAAAACATTATCGGCCAGCGAGCGTTTTTTTTAAAAAAAAATTGCGCAATGTCGGCTTTAAAATATCAGTCGGGGCCATTTCACGACCGATGTCGGCTATTGAGTTTTCTATTCAATCCCTGAATGAAATTTGAAAGATGTCGATTAGGAAATGTTTGATCGGTGTCATCCGGTGATTCTTCTTTTTTAGACCTCGATCGGTCATCTCTCGATGCTGACGTCAGCAATCATTTTATCGATTAATTTCCGTGAATAATGTTTTTTTTTTGTTTTTGCCGGGGTGGGCGAACGTTTTCTTATCCTCCTAAATGAGAAGAACAACATGCCAGTGTCGGTCGGAACGAACCCTCGGTTGAGCTCGCACGGAAAAATCTAACCGACCTACGTTGTAAATTTTTTAGGCAACACCAAAACAAAAAGCTTCTTCTACCTTAAAAAAAAACATTATCGGCTAGCGTTTGTAAAAGAAATTGCGCAATGTCGGCCGAAAGATATCAGTCGGGGCCATATAACGACCGACACCGGCCATTGTTTATTCTATTCAATCCCTGAATAACAATTGGATGATGTCGATTGGGAAATGTTCGAACGGCATGATCCGGTGAAGCTTCATTTTAGACCTCGATCGGTCGTCTTTCCTGGCCGACGATGACTGTCATTTTTTTCGATCAATATCGGTGAATAATATTTTTTTGCCGAGGTGGGCTAATGTTTTCCTGGCCGAATAAATGGGAATATGCCAGTTTCGGCCGAAGCGAAACATCGGTTGAGCTCGCACGAAAAAACCTAGCCGACCTACATTGTAAGTTTTTTATGCAACTCCGAAACAAGAAAACTTCCCCTGCTGTAAGAAAAAACATTATCGGCCAGCGAGCGTTTTTTTTTTAAAAAAATTGCGCAATGTCGGCTGAAGAATATCAGTCATGGCCATTTCACGACCGATGTCGGCTATTGAGTTTTCTATTCAATCCCTGAATGAAATTTGCAAGATGTCGATTAGGAAATGTTTGATCGGCATCATCCGGTGAAGCTTCTTTTTAGACCTCGATCGGTCGTCTTTCCTGGCCGACGCCGACTGTCATTTTTTTCGATCACTATCGGTGAATAATATTTTTTTGCCGAGGTGGGCTAATGTTTTCCTGGCCGAATAAATCGGAACATGCCGGTTTCGGCCGAAACGAAACATCGGTTGAGCTCGCACGAAAAAACCTAGCCGGCCTACATTGTAAGTTTTTTATGCAACACCGAAAGAAGAAAACTTCCCCTGCTGGAAGAAAAAACATTATAGGCCAGCGAGCGTTTTTTTTTTAAAAAAATTGCGCAATGTCGGCTTAAGAATATCAGTCATGGCCATTTCACGACCGATGTCGGCTATTGAGTTTTCTATTCAATCCCTGAATGAAATTTGCAAGATGTCGATTAGGAAATGTTTGATCGGCGTCATCCAGTGATGCTTCTTTTTTAGACCTCGATCGGTCATCTCTCCATGCCGATGTCAGCTATCATGTATTTCGATCAATTTCCGTGAATAATGTTTTTTTTTGTTTTTGCCGGGGTGGGCCAACGTTTTCTTGTCCTCCTAAATAAGAAGAACAACATGCCAGTGTCGGTCGGAACGAACCGTCGGTTGAGCTCGCACGGAAAAACCTAGCCGACGTACGTTGTAAATTTTTTAGGCAACACCAAAACAAAAAACTTCCTCTACCGTAAAAAAAAAAAACATTATCGGCCAGCGTTTGTAAAAGAAATTGCGCAATGTCGGCTGAAAGATATCAGTCGGGGCCATATAACGACCGACACCGGCCATTGTTTATTCTATTCAATCCCTGAATAACAATTGGATGATGTCGATTAGGAAATGTTCGATCGGCATCATCCGATGAAGCTTCTTTTTTAGACCTCGATCGGTCATCTTTCCTGGCCGACGCCGACTGTCATTTTTTTCAATCAATATCGGTGAATAATATTTTTTTGCCGAGGAGGGCTAATGTTTTCCTGACCGAATAAATGGGAACATGCCAGTTTTGGCCGAAACGAAACATCGGTTGAGCTCGCACGAAAACACCTAGCCGACCAACATTGTAAATTTTTTATGCAACCCCATAACAAGAAAACTTCCCCTCCCAAAAGAAAAAACATTACCGGCAAGCGAGCGTTTGAAAATTTAAAAAAAATTGCACAATGTCGGCTGAAAAATATCAGTCGGGGCCATATAACGACCGACACCGGCCATTGTTTATTCTATTCAATCCCTGAATAACAATTGGATGATGTCGATAAGGAAATGTACGATCGGCATCATCCGATGAAGCTTCTTTAGAAGACCTCGATTGGTCATCTTTCCTGGCCTACGCCGACTGTCATATTCGACGATCAATATCGGTGAATAATATATATTTGCCGAGGTGGGCTAATGTCTACCTGACCGAATAAATGGGAACATGCCAGTTATGGCCGAAACGAAACATCGGTTGAGCTCGCACGAAAACACCTAGCCGACCAACATTGTAAATTTTTTATGCAACCCCATAACAAGAAAACTTCCCCTCCCAAAAGAAAAAACATTACCGGCAAGCGAGCGTTTTTTTTTTTAAAAAAAATTGCACAATGTCGGCTGAAAAATATCAGTCGGGGCCATATAACGACCGACACCGGCCATTGTTTATTCTATTCAATCCCTGAATAACAATTGGATGATGTCGATAAGGAAATGTTCGATCGGCATCATCCGATGAAGCTTCTTTTTTAGACCTCGATTGGTCATCTTTCCTGGCCTACGCCGACTGTCATATTTTTCGATCAATATCGGTGAATAATATTTTTTTGCCGAGGTGGGCTAATGTTTTCCTGACCGAATAAATGGGAACATGCCAGTTTTGGCCGAAACGAAACATCGGTTGAGCTCGCACGAAAAAACCTAGCCGACCTACATTTAAGTTTTTTATGCAACACCGAAACAAAAAACTTCCCCTGCCATAAAAAAAAACATTATCGGCCAGCGTTTGTAAAAGAAATTGCGCAATGTCGGCAGAAAGATATCAGTCGGGGCCATATAACGACCGACACCGGCCATTGTTTATTCTATTCAATCCCAGAATAACAATTGGATGATGTCGATTAGGAAATGTTCAATCGGCATCATATGGTGAAGCTTCTTTTTTAGACCTCGATCGGTCGTCTTTCCTGGCCGACGCCGACTGTCGTTTTTTTCGATCAATATCGGTGAATAATATTTTTTTGCCGAAGTGGCCTAATGTTTTCCTGGCCGAATAAATGGGAACATGCCAGTTTCGGCCGAAACGAAACATCGGTAGAGTTCGCACGAAAAAACCTAGTCGACCTACATTGAAAGTTTTTATGCTACACAGAAACAAGAAAACTTCCCCTGCCGTAAGAAAAAACTTTATCAGCCAGCGAACCTTTTGTTTAAAAAAAAATTGCGCAATGTCGGCAGAAAAATAACAGTTGGGGCCATTTCACAATCGATGTCGGCTATTGAGTTTTCTATTCAGTCCCTAAATGAAATTTGCATGATGTCGATTAGGAAATGTTTGATCGCCGTCATCAGGTGATGCTTCTTATTTAGACCTCGATCGGTCAACTCTCCATGCCGACGTTAGCTATCAATTTTTTCGATCAATTTCCGTGAATAATGTTTTTTTTTGTTTTTGCCGGGGTAGGCCAACGTTTTATTGGCCTCCTAAATGAGAAGAACAACATGCCAGTGTCGGTCGGAACGAACCCTCGGTTGAGCTCGCACGGAAAAACCTAGCCGTCCTACGTTGTAAATTTTTTAGGCAACACCAAAACAAAAAACTTCCTCTACCGTAAATAAAAGAACATTATCGGCCAGCGTTTGTAAAAGAAATTGCGCAATGTCGGCTGAAAGATATCAGTCGGGGCCATATAACGACCGACACTGGCCATTGTTTATTCTGTTCAATCCCTGAATAACAATTGGAAGAAGTAGATTAGGAAATGTTCGATCGGCATCATCCGGTGAAGCTTCTTTCTTAACCTCGATCGGTCATCTTTCCTGGCCAACGCCGATTGTCATTTTTTTCGATCAATATCGGTGAATAATATTTTTTTGCCGAGTTGGGCTAATGTTTTCCTGGCCGAATAAATGGGAACATGCCAGTTTCGGCCGAAACGAAACATCGGTTGAGCTCGCACGAAAAAACCTAGCCGACCTACATTGTAAGTTTTTTATGCAACACAGAAACAAGAAAACTTCCCCTGCCATAAGAAAAAACATTATCGGCCAGCGAGCGTTTTTTTAAAAAAAAAATTCCACAATGTCGGCTGAAAAATATCAGTCAAGGCCATTTCACGACCGATGTCGGCTATTGAGTTTTCTATTCAATCCCTGAATGAAATTTGCATGATGTCGATTAGGAAATGTTTGATCGGCGGCATCCGGTGATGCTTCTTTTTTAGACCTCGATCGGTCATCTCTCCATGCTGACGTCAGCTATCATGTTTTTCGATCAATTTTCGTGAATATATTTTTTTGTTTTTGCCGGGGTGTGCCAACGTTTTGTTGGCCTCCTAAATGAGATGAACAACATGCCAGTGTCGGTCGGAACGAACCCTCGGTTGAGGTCGCACGGAAAAACCTTGCCGACCTACGTTGTAAATTTTTTAGGCAACACCAAAACAAAAAACTTCCTCTACCGTAAAAAAAAAATTATTATCGGCCAGCGTTTGTAAAAGAAATTGCGCAATGTCGGCTGAAAGATATCAGTCGGGGCCATATAAGGACCGACACCGGCCATTGTTTATTCTATTCAATCCCTGAATAACAATTGGATGATGTCGATTAGGAAATGCTCGATCGGCATCATCCGGTGAAGCTTCTATTTTAGACCTCGTGATGAGGACATGACCAAGAGCAAGGGCAAGGATCCACTTGAAGGACTTGGAGGACCTATGACAAGGGCTAGAGCAAGGAAAGCCAAGGAAGCTCTTCAACAAGTGCTGTCCATACTGTTTGAATACAAGCCCAAGTTTCAAGGAGAAAAGTCCAAGGTTGTGAGTTGTATCATGGCCCAAATGGAGGAGGACTAAATGACACCACTTTGTTTCAATTTTAGAGTGTTTAGTTTGTCTAAATAATGGCCCAATCCTTGTAAAGTTGGCTGACCAAAAATATGTTTTGGGTTAATCAACTAAAAGGGCTTTAGTTAGGTTTAGTTCAAGTTGTAATAAGGGCCCAATTGGCAACCTAGGCATCAGCCTTTTGGGAGACCAAATGGTGGCTGACTTGTTGGCTGTTGAGGGTGACTTTTGGTTGCCACAATTTCAGTTACACTCAGCCATTAAGTTTTTTTTAATTCCCTAGGTTAATGGCATTAAGTTATTTTAATTCTAGGTTAGTGGGTCATTACTAAAATCTGCTGTAAAGCTTCTATATAAGCTGAACCATTTTATCAATAAACACAAGTTGAGTTTTATTCAGAAAATTAGAGTTTATCTCTTTTATCTTAGTGAGAGTGATTCTCCTAAATTCTTGAGTGATTCAAGAACACCCTGGCTGTATCAAAGGACTTTCACAACCTTTGTGTGTTGCCCTCGCTGGAAAGAATGATTCTTTCCTTCCTATCATCTCCACCCTTGTTCTTTCAAACCACAATTCCAGAAAATCCACCTCTGCCCAAAATTATCTCGTGACCATAACTCCCATTTTCCACACTCAAATTAAGTGATTCTTGAGCCTAAATTGAATTTCAAAACGAGACCTTTCACCTCGTTTTGGAATCACCTCATTTGGAGCCCTGTAGCTTCCGTTATTGCCATTTCTATATTTCTGTCCAGCCACCACTTAACCTACGTTTTACCATCCCATTCATCCATTTTATGCCAGAAACCACCTTATTAAGACCCACGAAATTAACCACCTTATTTCCCATCCTTTCCTTAATCAATTTCCGCATTTTCCATCAAGGTTTAATCCTAGACGATCCTAAGTCAGCCCTTGTGCCATGAGGGTTCATATCACCTCGATCGGTCATCTTTCCCGGCCGACGCCGACTGTCATTTTTTTCGATCAATATCGGTGAATAATATTTTTTTGCCGAGGTGGGCTAATGTTTTCCTGGCCAAAGAAATGGGAACATGCCAGTTTCGGCTGAAACGATACATCGGTCGAGCTCGCACGAAAAAACCTAGCCGACCTACATTGTAAGTTTTTTATGTAACACCGAAACAAGAAAACTTCCCCTGCCGTAAGAAAAAACATTATCGGCCAGTGAGCGTTTTTTTTTTTTTTTAATTGCGCAATGTTGGCTGAAAAATATCAGTCGGGGCCATTTCACGACCGATGTCGGCTATTGAGTTTTCTATTCAATCCCTGAATGAAATTTGCATGATGTCGATTTGGAAATGTTTGATCGGCGTCATCCGTTGATGCTTCTTTTTTAGACCTCGATCGGTCATCTCTCAATGCCGACGTCAGCTATCACTTTTTTCGATCAATTTCCGTGAATAATGGTTTTTTTTTGTTTTTGCCGGGGTGGGCCAACGTTTTCTAGGCCTCCTAAATGAGAAGATCAACATGCCAGTGTCGGTCGGAACGAACACTCGGTTGAGCTCGCACGGAAAAACCTAGCCGACCTAAGTTGTAAATTTTTTAGGCAACACCAAAACAAAAAACTTCCTCTATCGTAAAAAAAGAACATTATCGGCCAGCATTTGTAAAAGAAATTGCCCAATGTCGGCTGAAAGATATCAGTCGGGGCCATATAAGGACCGACACCGGCCATTGTTTATTCTATTCAATCCCTGAATAACAATTGGATGATGTCGATTAGGAAATGTTCGATCGGCATCATCCGGTAAAGCTTCTTTTTAGACCTCGATCGGTTGTCTTTCCTGGCCGACGCCGACTGTCATTTTTTTCGATCAATATCGGTGAATAATATTTTTTTGCCGAGGTGGGCTAATGTTTTCCTGGCCAAAGAAATGGGAACATGCCAGTTTCGGCCGAAATGAAACATCGGTTGAACTCGCATGAAAAAACCTAGCCGACCTACATTGTAAGTTTTTTATGTAACACCGAAACAAGAAAACTTCCCCTGCCGTAAGAAAAAACAATATCGGCCAGCAAGCGTTTTTTTTTTAAAAAAAATTGCACAATTTCGGCTGAAGAATATCAGTCATGGCCATTTCACGACCGATGTCGGCTATTGAGTTTTCTATTCAATCCCTGAATGAAATTTGCAAGATGTCGATTAGGAAATGTTTGATCGGCGTCATCCGGTGATTCTTCTTTTTTAGACCTCGATCGGTCATCTCTCGATGCTGACGTCAGCAATCA
Organism: Glycine max; assembly: GCF_000004515.6. NCBI lineage: Eukaryota > Viridiplantae > Streptophyta > Magnoliopsida > Fabales > Fabaceae > Glycine > Glycine max. The sequence continues at coordinate 15,272,883 of NC_038256.2, forward strand.
TTTTTTCGATCAATTTCCGTGAATAATGTTTTTTTTTTGTTTTTGCCGGGGTGGGCGAACGTTTTCTTATCCTCCTAATTGAGAAGAACAACATGCCAGTGTCGGTCGGAACGAACCCTCGGTTGAGCTCGCACGGAAAAACCTAGCCGTCCTACGTTGTAAATTTTTTAGGCAACACCAAAACAAAAAACTTCCTCTACCGTAAAAAAAAACATTATCGGCCAGCGTTTGTAAAAGAAATTGCGCAATATCGGCTGAAAGATATCAGTCGGGGCCATATAAGGACCGACACCGGCCATTGTTTATTCTATTCAATCCCTGAATAACAATTGGATGATGTCGATTAGGAAATGTTCGATCGGCATCATCCACGAAAGCTTCTTTTTAGACCTCGATCGGTCGTCTAACCTGGCCGACGCCGACTATCATTTTTTTCGATCAATATCGGAGAATAATATTTTTTTGCCGTGGTGGGCTAATGTTTTCCTGGCCAAAGAAATGGGAACATGCCAGTTTCGGCTGAAACGAAACATCGGTCGAGCTCGCACGAAAAAACCTAGCCGACCTACATTGTAAGTTTTTTTATGTAACACCGAAACAAGAAAACTTCCCCAGCCGTAAGAAAAAACATTATCGGCCAGTGAGCGTTTTTTTTTTAAAAAAATTGCGCAATGTCGGCTGAAAAATATCAGTCGGGGCTATTTCACGACCGATGTCGGCTATTGAGTTTTCTATTCAATCCCTGAATGAAATTTGCATGATGTCGATTTGGAAATGTTCGATCGGCGTCATCCGGTGAAGCTTCTTTTTAAGACCTCGATCGGTCATCTCTCAATGCCGACGTCAGCTATCATTTTTTTCGATCAATTTCCGTGAATAATGTTTTTTTTTTGTTTTTGCCGGGGTGGGCCAACGTTTTCTTGGCCTCCTAAATGAGAAGATCAACATGCCAGTGTCGGTCGGAACGAACACTCGGTTGAGCTCATACGGAAAAACCTAGCCGACCTACGTTGTAAATTTTTTAGGCAACACCAAAACAAACAACTTCCTCTACCGTAAATAAAAAAACATTATCGGCCAGCATTTGTAAAAGAAATTGCGCAATGTCGGCTGAAAGATATCAGTCGGGGCCATATAAGGACCGACACCGGCCATTGTTTATTCTATTCAATCCCTGAATAACAATTGGATGATGTCGATTAGGAAATGTTCGATCGGCATCATCCGGTGAAGCTTCTTTTTTAGACCTCGATCGGTCATCTATCCTGGCCGACGCCGACTGTCATTTTTTTCGATCACTATCGGTGAATAATATTTTTTTGCCGAGGTGGGCTAATGTTTTCCTGGCCAAAGAAATGGGAACATGCCAGTTTCGGCTGAAACGAAACATCGGTCGAGCTCGCACGAAAAAACCTAGCCGACCTACATTGTAAGTTTTTTTATGTAACACCGAAACAAGAAAACTTCCCCAGCTGTAAGAAAAAACATTATCGGCCAGTGAGCGTTTTTTTTTAAAAAAAATTGCGCAATGTCGGCTGAAAAATATCAGTCGGGGCTATTTCACGACCGATGTCGGCTATTGAGTTTTCTATTCAATCCCTGAATGAAATTTGCATGATGTCGATTTGGAAATGTTTGATCGGCGTCATCCGGTGATGCTTCTTTTTTAGACCTCGATCGGTCATCTCTCCATGCCGACGTCAGCTATCATTTTTTTCAATCAATTTCCGTGAATAATGTTTTTTTTTTGTGTTTTTGTCGGGATGGGCCAACGTTTTCTTGGCCTCCTAAATGAGAAGAACAACATGCCAGTGTCCGTCGGAACGAACCCTCGGCTGAGCTCGCACGGAAAAACCTAGCCGACCTACGTTGTAAATTTTTTAGGCAACACCAAAACAAAAAAATTCCTCTACCGTAAAAAAAAAAAACATTATCGGCCAGCGTTTGTAAAAGAAATTGCGCAATGTCGGCTGAAAGATATCAGTCGGGGCCATAAAACGACCGACACCGGCCATTGTTTATTCTATTCAATCCCTGAATAACAATTGGATGATGTCGATTAGGAAATGTTCGATCGGCATCATCCGGTAAAGCTTCTTTTTAGACCTCGATCGGTTGTCTTTCCTGGCCGACGCCGACTGTCATTTTTGTCGATCAATATCGGTGAATAATATTTTTTTGCCGAGGTGGGCTAATCTTTTCCTGGCCGAATAAATGGGAACATGCCAGTTTCGGCAGAAACGAAACATCGGTTGAGCTCGCACGAAAAAACCTAGCCGACCTACATTGTAAGTTTTTCATGCAACACCAAAACAAGAAAAATTCCCCTGCCGTAAAAAAAAAACATTATGGGCCAGCGAGCGTTTTTTTAAAATAAAAAATTGAGCAATTTCGGCTGAAAAATATCAGTCGGGGCCATTTCACGACCGATGTCGGCTATTGAGTTTTCTATTCAATCCCTGAATGAAATTTGCATGATGTCGATCCGGAAATGTTTGATCGGCGGCATCCGGTGATGCTTCTTTTTTAGACCTCGATCGGTCATCTCTCAATGCCGACGTCAGCTATCATTTTTTTCGATCAATTTCCGTGAATAATGTTTTTTTTTTGTTTTTGCCGGGGTGGGCCAACGCTTTCTTGGCCTCCTAAATGAGAAGATCAACATGCCAGTGTCGGTCGGAACGAACCCTCGGTTGAGCTCGCACGGAAAAACCTAGCCGACCTACGTTGTAAATTTTTTAGGCAACACCAAAACAAAAAACTTCCTCTATCGTAAAAAAAGAACATTATCGGCCAGCATTTGTAAAAGAAATTGCGCAATGTCGGCTGAAAGATATCAGTCGGGGCCATATAAGGACCGACACCGGCCATTGTTTATTCTATTCAATCCCTGAATAACAATTGGATGATATCAATTAGGAAATGTTCGATCGGCATCATCCGGTGAAGCTTCTATTTTAGACCTCGATCGGTCATCTTTCCTGGCCGACGCCGACTGTCATTTTTTCGATCAATATCGGCGAATAATACTTTTTGGCCGAGGTGGGCTAATGTTTTCCTGGCCGAATAAATGGGAACATGCCAGTTTCGGCCGAAATGAAACATCGGTTGAACTCGCACGAAAAAACCTAGCCAAACTACATTGTAAGTTTTTTATGTAACACCGAAACAAGAAAACTTCCCCTTCCGTAAGAAAAAAACAATATCGGCCGGCGAGCGTTTTTTTTTTAAAAAAAATTGCGCAATGTCGGCTGAAGAATATCAGTATGGCCATTTCACGACCGATGTCGGCTATTGAGTTTTCTATTCAATCCCTGAATGAAAATTGCATGATGTCGATTAGGAAATGTTTGATCAGCGTCATCCGGTGCTGCTTCTTTTTTAGACCTCATTCGGTCATCTCTCCATGCCGACGTCAGCTATCATTTTTTTCGATCAATTTCCGTGAATAAAGTTTTTTTTTGTTTTTGCCGTTGTGGGCCAACGTTTTCTTGGCCTCATAAATGAGAAGATCAACATGCCAGTGTCGGTCGGAACGAACCCTCGGTTGAGCTCGCACGGAAAAACCTAGCCGACCTACGTTGTAAATTTTTTAGGCAACACCAAATCAAAAAAATTCCTCTATCGTAAAAAAAGAACATTATCGACCAGCATTTGTAAAAGAAGTTGCGCAATGTCGGCTGAAAGATATCAGTCGGGGCCATATAAGGACCGACACCGGCCATTGTTTATTCTATTCAATCCGTGAATAGCAGTTGGATGATGTCGATAAGGAAATGTTCGATCGGCATCATCCGGTGAAGCTTCTTTTTTAGACCTCGATCGGTCATCTTTCCTGGCCGACGCCGACTGTCTTTTTTTTTTTTTATCAATCTTGGTGAATAATATTTTTTTGCCGGGGTGGGCTAATGTTTTCCTGGCCGAATAAATTGGAACATGCCAGTTTCGACCGAAACGAAACATCGGTTGAGCTCGCACGAAAAAACCTAGCCGACCTACATTGTAAGTTTTTTATGCAACACCGAAACAAGAAAACTTCCCCTGCCGTAAGAAAAAACATTATCGGCCAGCGAGCGTTTTTTAAAAAAAAAATTGCGCAATGTCGGCTGAAAAATATCTGTCGGGGCCATTTCACGACCGATGTCGGCTATTGAGTTTTCTATTCAATCCCTGAATGAAATTTGCATGATGTCGATTAGGAAATGTTTGATCGGCGTCATCCGGTGATGCTTCTTTTTTAGACCTCGATCGGTCATCTCTCCATGCCGACGTAAGCTATCATTTTTTTCAATCAATTTCCGTGAATAATGTTTTTTTTTTTGTTTTTGCCGGGGTGGGCCGACGTTTTCTTGACCTCCTAAATGAGAAGAACAACATGCCAGTGTTAGTTGGAACGAACCCTCGGTTGAGCTCGCACGGAAAAACCTAGCCGACCTACGTTGTAAATTTTTTAGGCAACACCAAAACAAAAAACTTCCTCTACCTAAAAAAAAAACATTATCGGCCAGCGTTTGTAAAAGAAATTGCGCAATGTCGGCTGAAAGATATCAGTCGGGGCCATATAACGACCAACACCGGCCATTGTTTATTCTATTCATCCCTGAATAACAATTGGATGATGTCGATAAGGAAATGTTCAATCGGTATCGTCCGATGAAGCTTCTTTTTTAGACCTCGATCGGTCATCTATCCTGGCCAACGCTGACTGTCACTTTTTTCGATCAATATCGGTGAATAATATTTTTTTGCCGAGGTGGCCTAATGTTTTCCTGGCAGAATAAATTGGAACATGCCAGTTTCGGCCGAAACGAAACATCGGTTGAGCTCGCGCGAAAAACCTTATCGACCTACATTGTAAGTTTTTTATGCAACACCGAAACAAAAAACTTCCTCTACCGTAAAAAAAAAAACATTATCGGCTAGCGTGTGTAAAAGAAATTGCGCAATGTCGGCTGAAAAATATCAGTCGGGGCCATATAACGACCGACACCGGCCATTGTTTATTCTATTCAATCCCTGAATACCAATTGGATGATGTTGATTAGGAAATGTTCAATCGGCATCATCCGGGGAAGCGTGTTTTTTAGACCTCGATCGGTCATCTTTCCCGGCCGACGCCGACTATCATTTTTTTCGATCAATATCGGTGAATAATATTTTTTTGCCGAGGTGGGCTAATGTTTTCTTGGCCGAATAAATGGGAACATGCCAGTTTCGGCCGAAACGAAACATCGGTTGAGCTCGCACAAAAAAACCTAGCCGACCTACATTGTAAGTTTTTTATGCAACACCGAAACAAGAAAACTTACCCTGCCGTAAGAAAAAACATTATAGGCCAACGAGCGTTTTTTAAAAAAAAAAAAAAAATTGCGCAATGTCGGCTGAAAAATATCAGTCGGGGCCATTTCACGACCGATGTTGGCTACTGAGTTTTCCATTCAATCCCTGAATGAAATTTGCATGATATCGATTAGGAAATGTTTGATCGGCGTCAACCGGTGATGCTTCTTTTTTAGACCTCGATCGGTCATCTACCATTCCGACGCCAGCTATCATTTTTTTCGATCAATTTCCGTGAATAATATTTTTTTTTTGGTTTTTGCGGGGTTGGGCCAACATTTTCTTGGCCTCCTAAATACGAAGAACAACATGCCAGTGTCGTTCGGAACGAACCCTCGGTTGAGCTCGCACGGAAAAACCTAGGCGACCTACTTTGTAAATTTTTTAGGCAACACCAAAACAAAAAACTTCCTCTACCGTAAAAAAAAAATTATCGGCCAGCGTTTGTAAAAGAAATTGCGCAATGTCGGCTGAAAGATATCAGCCGGGGCCATATAACGACCGACACCGGCCATTGTTTATTCTATTCAATCCCTGAATAACAATTCGATGATGTCGATTAGGAAATGTTCGATCGGCATCATCCGGTGAAGCTTCTTTTTTAGACCTCGATCGGTCATCTTTCCTGGCCGACGCCGACTGTCATTTTTTTCGATCAATCGTGGTGAATAATATTTTTTTGCCGAGGTGGGCTAATGTTTTGCTGGCTGAATAAATGGCAACATGCCAGTTTCGACCGAAACGAAACATCGGTTGAGCTCGCACGAAAACACCTAGCCAACCTACATTGTAAGTTTTTTATGCAACACCGAAACAAGAAAACTTCCCCTCCAAAAAGAAAAAACATTATCGGCCAACGAGCGTTTTTTTTAAAAAAAAATTGCACAATGTCGGCTGAAAAATATCAGTCGGGGCCATTTCACGACCTATGTCGGCTATTGAGTTTTCTAGTCAATCCCTGAATGAAATTTGCATGATGTAAATTAGGAAATGTTTGATCGGCGTCATCCGGTGATGCTTCTTTTTTAGACCTTGATCGGTCATCTCTCCATGTCGACGTCAGCTATCCTTTTTTTCGATCCATTTCCGTGAATAATGTTTTTTTTTTGTTTTTGTCGGGGTGGGCCAGCTTTTTCATGGCCTCCTAAATGAGAAGAACAACATGCCAGTGTCGGTCGGAACGAACCCTCGGTTGGGCTCGCACGGAAAAACCTAGCCGACCTACGTTTTAAATTTTTTAGGCAACACCAAAACAAAAAACTTCCTCTACCTTAAAAAAAAAACATTATCGGCCAACGTTTGTAAAAGAAATTGCGCAATGTCGACTGAAAGATATCAGTCGGGGCCATCTAACGACCGACACCGGCCATTGTTTATTCTATTCATCCCTGAATAACAATTGGATGATGTCGATTAGGAAATGTTCGATTGGCATCATCCGATGAAGCTACTTTTTTAGACCTCGATCGGTCATCTATCCTGGCTGATGCCGACTGTCACTTTTTTCGATCAATATCGGTGAATAATATTTTTTTGCCGAGGTGGCCTAATGTTTTCCTGGCCGAATAAATTGGAACATGCCAGTTTCAGCCGAAACGAAACATCGGTTGAGCTCGCACGAAAAAACCTAGTCGACCTACATTGTAAGATTTTTATGCAACACCGCAACAGAAAACTACCTCTACCGTAAAAAAAAACATTATCGGCCAGCGTTTGTAAAAGAAATTGCGCAATGTCGGCTGAAAGATATCAGTCGGGGCCATCTAACGACCGACACCGGCCATTGTTTATTCTATTCATCCCTGAATAACAATTGGATGATGTCGATTAGGAAATGTTCGATCGGCATCATCCGATGAAGCTTCATTTTTAGACCTCGATCGGTCATCTATCCTGGCCGACGCCGACTGTCACTTTTTTCGATCAATATCGGTGAATAATATTTTTTTGCCGTGGTGGCCTATTGTTTTCCTGGCCGAATAAATTGGAACATGCCAGTTTCAGCCGAAACGAAACATCAGTTGAGCTCGCACGAAAAAACCTAGTCGACCTACATTGTAAGATTTTTATGCAACACCGCAACAGAAAAGTACCTCTACCATAAAAAAAACATTATCGGCCAGCGTTTGTAAAAGAAATTGCGCAATGTCGGCTGAAAGATATCAGTCGGGGCCATCTAACGACCGACACCGGCCATTGTTTATTCTATTCAATCCCTCAATAACAATTGGATGATGTCGATTAGGAAATGTTCGATCGGCATCATCCGGTGAAGCTTCTTTTTTAGACCTCGATCGGTCATCTTTCCTGGCCGACGCCGACTGTCATTTTTTTCGATCAATCTTGGTGAATAATATTTTTTTGCCGAGGTGGGCTAATGTTTTCCTGGCCGAATAAATGGGAACATGCCAGTTTCGACCGAAACGAAACATCGGTTGAGCTCGCACGAAAACACCTAGCCGACCTATATTGTAAGTTTTTTATGCAACACCGAAACAAGAAAACTTCCCCTCCCAAAAGAAAAAACATTATCGGCCAGCGAGCGTTTTTTAAAAAAAAAAATTGCGCAATGTCGGCTGAAAAATATCATTCGGGGCCATTTCACGACCGATGTCGGCTATTGAGTTTTCTAGTAAATCCCTGAATGAAATTTGCATGATGTCGATTAGAAAATGTTTGATCGGCGTAATCCGGTGATGATTCTTTTTTAGACCTCGATCGGTCATCTCTCCATGCCGACGTCAGCTATCATTTTTTTCGATCAATTTCTGATGAGAATCGTGAAACTGGCCAAATACAGGCTAAAGGCCCAAGTGGAGAAGGACGAAGACCCAAGTGGAGAAGGACAAAGCCCCCGAGTGGAGAAGGATGAAGGCCCAGAGGCAGAGACACTAGCAAGACTAATAATTGTTGCTGAAGGCCCAAACTAATTTGAAAAGCCCCCGGGTGGAGAAGGATGAAGGCCGAGAGGCAGAGACACTATCAAGACTATTAATTGTTGCTGAAGGCCCAAACTAATTTGAAGGCCCAAGTTAAATAAGTTTTTAGTTATAATTTATATTTATTGTAATTTTGGCCCAAACTGTTTAGAAGGCCCATGTCTATTTTTATCTTTTTGTTCAACTACACTATAAGTATTGGTTTTTGTTTTGAATAAAGAAAAAACTTTTGGCATTTGATAAAATTTGGTGAGAGTTTCTCTCTGGGTTCCTTGTTGAACAAATATCAGACTTATCAAGGTAATCCTTGTGGCGTCTACCCTGACTTATCTTCCTTCACCGGAAGTGGCGTCTACCCTGACTTATCTTCCTTCACCGGAAGTGGCGTCTACCCTGACTTATCTTCCTTCACTGGAAGTGGCGTCTACCCTGACTTATCCTCCTTCACCGGAAGTGGCGTCTACCCTGACTTATCTTCCTTCACTGGAAGTGGCGTCAACCAAAAACTCTACAGCGTGTATCAAGTGATCCGTTCCTAGTCAGGTTAACATCAATTTCCGTGAAGAACAACATGCCAGTGTCGGTCGGAATGAACCCTCGGTTGAGCTCGCACGGAAAAACCTTGCCGACCTACGTTTTAAATTTTTAAGGCAACACCAAAACAAAAAACTTCCTCTACCTTAAAAAAAAAACATTATCGGCCAACGTTTGTAAAAGAAATTGCGCAATGTAGGCTGAAAGATATCAGTCGGGGCCATATAACGACCGACACCGGCCATTGTTTATTCAATTCATCCCTGAATAACAATTGGATGATGTCGATTAGGAAATGTTCGATTGGCATCATCCGATGAAGCTTCTTTTTTAGACCTCGATCGGTCATCTCTCAATGCCAACGTCAGCTATCATGTTTTTCGATCAATTTCCGTGAATAATGTTTTTTTTTTGTTTTTGCCGGGGTTGGCCAACGTTTTCCTTTCCTCCTAAATGAGAAGAACAACATGCCAGTGTCGATCGGAACAAACCCTCGGTTGAGCTCGCACGGAAAAACCTAGCCGACCTACGTTGTAAATTTTTTAGGCAACACCAAAACAAAAAACTTTTCTACCGTAAAAAAAAAACATTATCGGCCAGCGTTTGTAAAAGAAATTGCGCAATGTCGGCTGAAAGATATCAGTCGGGGCCATTTAACGACCGACACCGGCCATTGTTTATTCTATTCATCCCTGAATAACAATTGGATGATGTCGATTAGGAAATGTTCGATTGGCATCATCCGATGAAGCTTCTTTTTTAGACCTCGATCGGTCATCTATCCTGGCCGATGCCGACTGTCACTTTTTTCGATCAATATCGGTGAATAATATTTTTTTGCCGAGGTGGCCTAATGTTTTCCTGGCCGAATACATTGGAACATTCCAGTTTCGGCCGAAACGAAACATCGGTTGAGCTCGGACGAAAAAACCTAGCCGACCTACATTGTAAGTTTTTCATGCAACTCCGAAACAAGAAAACTTCCCCTGCCGTAAGAAAAAACATTATGGGCCAGCGAGCGTTTTTTTAAAATAAAAAATTGCGCAATGTCGGCTGAAAAATAGTTGTCGGGGCCATTTCACGACCGATGTCGGCTATTGAGTTTTCTGTTCAATCCATGAATAAAATTTGCATGATGTTGATTAGGAAATGTTTGATCGGCGTCATCCGGTGATGCTTCTTATTTAGCCTCGATCGGTCAACTCTCCATGCCGACGTCAGCTATCATTTTTTTCGATCAATTTCCGTGAATAATGTTTTTTTTTTTGTTTTTGCTGGGGTGGGCCAACGTTTTCTTGGCCTCCTAAATACGAAGAACAACATGCCAGTGTCGGTCGGAACGAACCCTCGGTTGAGCTCGCACGGAAAAACCTAGCCGACCTACGTTGTAAATTTTTTAGGCAACACCAAAACAAAAAACTTCCTCTACCAAAAAAAAACATAGGCAAGCGTTTGTAAAAGAAATTGCGCAACTTCGGCTGAAACATATCAGTTGGGGCCATATAACGACCGACACCGGCCATTGTTTATTCTATTCAATCCCTGAATAACAATTGGATGATGTCGATTAGGAAATGTTCGATCGCCATCATCCGGTGAAGCTTCTTTTTTAGACCTCGATCGGTCATCTTTCCTGGCCGACGCCGACTGTCATTTTTTTCGATCAATATCGGTGAATAATATTTTTTTGCCGAGGTGGGCTAATGTTTTCCTAGCCGAATAAATGGGAACATGCCAGTTTCGGCCGAAACGAAACAACGGTTGAGCTCGCATGAAAAAACCTAGCCGACCTACATTGTAAGTTTTTGATGCAACACCGAAACAAGAAAACTTCCCCTGCCGTAAGAAAAAACAATATCGGCCAGCGAGCGTTTTAAAAAAAAAAAATTGCGCAATGTCGGCTGAAAAATATCAGTCGGGGCCATTTCACGACCGATGTAGGCTATTGAGTTTTCTATTCAATCCCTGAATGAAATTTGCATGATGTCGATTAGGAAATGTTTGATCGGCGTCATCCGGTGATGCTTGTTTTTTAGACCTCGATCGGTCATCTCTCCATGCCGAAGTCAGCTATCATTTTTTTCGATCAATTTCCATTAATAATGTTTTTTTTTTGTTTTTGCCGGGGTGGGCCAACGTTTTCTTGGCCTTCTAAATGAGAAGAACAACATGCCAATGTAGGTCGGAACGAACCCCCGGTTGAGCTCGCACGGAAAAACCAAGCCGACCTACGTTGTAAATTTTTTAGGCAACACCAAAACAAAAAACTTCCTCTACCAAAAAAAAAAAAAAATCGGCAAGCGTTTGTAAAAGAAATTGCACAATGTCGGCTAAAAGATATCAGTCGGGGCCATATAACAACCGACACCGGCCATTGTTTATTCTATTCTATCCCTGAATAACAATTGGATGATGTCGATTAGGAAATGTTCGATCGGCATCATCCGGTGAAGCTTCTTTTTTAGACCTCGATCGGTCATCTTTCCTGGCCGACGCCGACTGTCCTTTTTTTCGATCAGTATCGGTGAATAATATTTTTTTGCCAAGGTGGGCTAATGTTTTCCTGGCCGAATAAATGGGAACATGCCAGTTTCGGTCGAAACGAAACAACGGATGAGCTCGCACGAAAAAACATAGCCGACCTACATTGGAAGTTTTTTATGCAACACAGAAACAAGAAAACTTCCCCTGCCGTAAGAAAAAACATTATCGGCCAGCGAGCGTTTTTTTAAAAAAAAAATTGGGCAATGTCGGCTGAAAAATATCCGTCGGGGCCATTTCACAACCGATGTCGGCTATTGAGTTTTCTATTCAATCCCTGAATGAAATTTGCATGATGTCGATTAGGAAATGTTTGATCGGCGTCATCCGGTGATGCTTCTTTTTTAAACCTCGATCGGTCATCTCTCCATGCCGACGTCAGCTATCATTTTTTTCGATCAATTTCCGTTAATATTGTTTTTTTTTTGTTTTTGCCGGGGTGGGCCAACGTTTTCTTGGCCTTCTAAATGAGAAGAACAACATGCCAGTGTAAGTCGGAACGAACCCCCGGTTGAGCTCGCACGGAAAAACCTAGCCGACCTACGTTGTAAATTTTTTAGGCAACACCAAAACAAAAAACTTCCTCTACCATAAAAAAAAAACATTATCGGCCAGCGTTTGTAAAAGAAATTGCGCAATGTCGGCAGAAAGATATCAGTCGGGGCCATATAGCGACCGACACCGGCCATTGTTTATTCTATTCAATCCCTGAATAACAATTGGATAATGTCGATAAGGAAATGTTCGATCGGCATCATCCGGTGAAGTTTCTTTTTTAGACCTCGATCGGTCATCTTTCCTGGCCGACGCCGACTGTCATTTTTTTTTATCGATCTTTGTGAATAATATTTTTTTGCCGAGGTGGGCTAATGTTTTCCTGGCCGAATAAATGGGAACATGCCAGTTTCGGCCGAAACGAAACATCGGTTGAGCTCGCACGAAAAAACCTAGTCGACCTACATTGTAAGTTTTTGATTCAACACCGAAACAAGAAAACTTCCGCTGCCGTAAGAAAAAACAATATCGGCCAGCGAGCGTTTTAAAAAAAAAAAAATTGCGCAATGTCGGCTGAAAAATATCAGTGGGGGCATTTCACGACCGATGTAGGCTATTGAGTTTTCTATTCAATCCCTGAATGAAATTTGCATGATGTCGATTAGGAAATGTTTGATCGGCGTCATCCGGTGATGCTTCTTTTTTAGACCTCGATCGGTCATCTCTCCATGCCGACGTCAACTATCATTTTTTTCCATCAATTTCCGTGAATAATGTTTTTTTTTTTCTTTTTGCCAGGGTGGGCCAGCGTTCTCTTGGCCTCCTAAATGAGAAGAACAACATTGCAGTGTCGGTCGGAATGAACCCTCGGCTGAGCTCGCACGGAAAAACCTAGCCGACCTACGTTGTAAAATTTTTAGGCAAAATCAAAACAAAACACTTCCTCTACCGTAAAAAAAAAAACATTATCGGCCAGCGTTTGTAAAAGAAATTGCGCAATGTCGGCTGAAAGATATCAGTCGGGGCCATATATCGACCGACACCGGCCATTGCTTATTCTATTCAATCCCTGAATAACAATTGGATGATGTCGATTAGGAAATGTTCGATCGGCATCATCCGGTGAAGCTTCTTTTTTAGACCTCGATCGGTCATCTTTCCTGGCCGACGCCGATTGTCATTTTTTTCGATCAATATCGGTGAATAATATTTTTTTTGCCGAGGTGGGCTAATGTTTTGCAGGCCGAATAAATGGGAACATGCCATTTTCGGCCGAAACGAAACATCGGTTGAGCTCGCACGAAAATACCTAGCCGACCTACATTGTAAGTTTTTTATGCAACACCGAAAAAAACAAAACTTCCCCTGCCGTAAGAAAAAACATTATTGGCCAGCGAGCGTTTTTTTAAAAAAAAAATTGGGCAATGTCGGCTGAAAAATATCAGTCGGGGCCATTTCACGACCGATGTCGGCTATTGAGTTTTCTATTCAATCCCTGAATGAAATTTGCATGATGTCGATTAGGAAATGTTTGATCGGCGTCATCCGGTGATGCTTCTTTTTTAGACCTCGATCGGTCATCTCTCCATGCCGAAGTCAACTATCATTTTTTTCGATCAATTTCCGTTAATAATGTTTTTTTTTGTTTTTGCTGGGGTGGGCTAACGTTTTCTTGGCCTTCTAAATGAGAAGAACAACATGCCAATGTAACTCGGAACGAACCCCCGGTTGAGCTCGCACGGAAAAACCTAGCCGACCTACGTTGTAAATTTTTTAGGCAACACCAAAACAAAAAACTTCCTCTACCAAAAAAAAAACATTATCGGCCAGCGTTTGTAAAAGAAATTGCGCAATGTAGGCTGAAAGATATCAGTCGGGGCCATATAACGACCGACACCGGCCATTGTTTATTCTTTTCAATCCCTGAATAACAATTGGATGATGTCGATTAGGAAATGTTCGATCGGCATCATCCGGTGAAGCTTCTTTTTTAGACCTCGATCGGTCATCTTTCCTGGCCGACGCCGACTGCCATTTTTTTCGATCAATATCAGTGAATAATATTATTTTGCCGAGGTGGGCTAATGTTTTCCTGGCCGAATAAATGGGAACATGCGAGTTTCGGCTGAAACGAAACATCGGTTGAGCTCGGACGAAAAAACCTAGCCGACCTACATTGTAAGTTTTTCATGCAACTCCGAAACAAGAAAACTTCCCCTGCCGTAAGAAAAAACATTATGGGCCAGCGAGCGTTTTTTTAAAATAAAAAATTGCGCAATGTCGGCTGAAAAATAGTTGTCGGGGCCATTTCACGACCGATGTCGGCTATTGAGTTTTCTATTCAATCCCTGAATGAAATTTGCATGATGTCGATCCGGAAATGTTTGATCGGCGGCATCCAATGATGCTTCTTTTTTAGACCTCGATCGGTCATCTCTCCATGCCGACGTCAGCTATCATATTTTTCGATCAATTTCCGTGAATAATGTTTTTTTTTTGTTTTTGCCGGGATGGGCCAACGTTTTCTTGGCCTCCTTAATGAGAAGAACAACATGCCAGTGTCTGTGGGAACGAACCCTCGGTTGAGCTCGCACGGAAAAACCTAGCCGACCTACGTTGTAAATTTTTTATACAACACCAAAACAAAAAACTTCCTCTACCGTAAAAAAAAAAAACATTATCGGCAAGCGTTTATAAAAGAAATTGCGCAATGTCGGCTGAAAGATATCAGTCGGGGCCTTATAACTACCGACACCGGCCATTGTTTATTCTATTCAATCCCTGAATAACAATTGGATGATGTCGATTAGGAAATGTTCGATCGGCATCATCCAGTGAAGCTTCTTTTTTAGACCTCGATCGGTCATCTTTCCTGGCCGACGCCGACTGTCATTTTTTTCGATCAATATCGGTGAATAATATTTTTTTGCCGAGGTGGGCTAATGTTTTCCTGGCCGAATAAATGAGAACATGCCATTTTCGGCCGAAACAAAACATCGGTTGAGCTCGCACGAAAAAACCTAGCCGACCTACATTGAAAGTTTTTCATGCAACACCGAAACAAGAAAATTTCCCCTGCCGTAAGAAAAAACATTATGGGCCAGCGAGCGTTTTTTTAAAATAAAAAATTGCGCAATGTCGGCTGAAAAATAGTTGTCGGGGCAATTTCACAACCGATGTCGGCTATTGAGTTTTCTATTCAATCCCTTAATGAAATTTGCATGATGTCGATCCGGAAATGTTTGATCGGCGGCATCCAATGATGCATCTTTTTTAGACCTAGATCGGTCATCTCTCCATGCCGACGTCAGCTATCATTTTTTTCGATCAATTTCCGTGAATAATATTTTTTTTTTGTTTTTGCCGGGATGGGCCAACGTTTTCTAGGCCTCCTAAATGAGAAGAACAACATGCCATGTCTGTCGGAACGAACCCTCGGTTGAGCTCGCACGGAAAAACCTAGCCGACCTACGTTGTAAATTTTTTAGGCAACACCAAAACAAAAAACTTCCTCTCCCAAAAAAAAAACATAGGCAAGCGTTTGTAAAAGAAATTGCGCAACTTCGGCTGAAAGATATCAGTTGGGGCCATATAACGACCGACACCGGCCATTGTTTATTCTATTCAATCCCTGAATAACAATTGGATGATGTCGATTAGGAAATGTTCGATCGCCATCATCCGGTGAAGCTTCTTTTTTAGACCTCGATCGGTCGTCTTTCCTGGCCGACGCCGACTGTCATTTATTTCGATCAATATCGGTGAATAATATTTTTTTGCCGAGGTGGGCTAATGTTTTCCTAGCCGAATAAATGGGAACATGCCAGTTTCGGCCGAAACGAAACAACGGTTGAGCTCGCACGAAAAAACCTAGCCGACCTACATTGTAAGTTTTTGATGCAACACCGAAACAAGAAAACTTCCCCTGCCGTAAGAAAAAACAATATCGGCCAGCGAGCGATTTAAAAAAAAAAAAATTGCGCAATGTCGGCTGAAAAATATCAGTCGGGGCCATTTCACGACCGATGTTGGCCACTGAGTTTTCCATTCAATCCCTGAATGAAATTTGCATGATGTCGATTAGGAAATGTTTGATCGGCGTCATCCGGTGATGCTTCTTTTTTAGACCTCGATCGGTCATCTACCATTCCGACGTCAGCTATCATTTTTTTCGATCAATTTCCGTGAATAATATTTTTTTTTTGTTTTTGCGGGGGTGGGCCAACGTTTTCTTGGCCTCCTAAATACGAAGAACAACATGCCAGTGTCGGTCGGAACGAACCCTCGGTTTAGCTCGCACGGAAAAACCTAGCCGACCTACGTTGTAAATTTTTTAGGCAACACCAAAACAAAAAAATTCCTCTACCGTAAAAAAAAAAACATTATCGGCCAGCGTTTGTAAAAGAAATTGCGCAATGTCGGCTGAAAGATATCAGTCGGGGCCATAAAACGACCGACACCGGCCATTGTTTATTCTATTCAATCCCTGAATAACAATTAGATGATGTCGATTAGGAAATGTTCGATCGGCATCATCCGGTGAAGCTTCTTTTTTAGACCTCGATCGGTCATCTTTCCTGGCCGACGCCGACTGTCATTTTTTTCGATCAATCGTGGTGAATAATATTTTTTTGCCGAGGGGGGCTAATGTTTTGCAGGCTGAATAAATGGGAACATGCCAGTTTCGACCGAAATGAAACATCGGTTGAGCTCGCACTGATGAGAATCATGAAACTGGCCAAATACAGGCTAGAGGCCCAAGTGGAGAAGGACGAAGGCCCAAGTGGAGAAGGACAAAGCCCCGAGTGGAGAAGGGTGAAGGCCCAAGTGGAGAAGGATGAAGGCCCAGAGGCAGAGACACTATCAAGACTATTAATTGTTCCTGAAGGCCCAAACTGTTTAGAAGGCCCATGTCTATTTTTATCTTTTTGTTCAGCTACACTATAAGTATTGGTTTTTGATTTGAATAAAAAGAACTTTTGGCATTTTCATAAAATTGGGTGAGAGTTTCTCTCTGAGTTCCTTGTTGAACCAATCTCAGACTTATCAAGGTAATCCTTGTGGCGTCTACCCTGACTTATCTTCCTTCACCGGAAGTGGCGTCATCCAAACCTCCGTAGCCTGTATCAAACGATCCACTCCTACTCAGGTTCACATCATTTGGTATCAGAGCTTCGGCTCTTGATACAGGTTCTATCCTATCCTATTATTTTTTTCTTTGTAATTTGTCTAGGTTCGTGTTTTGTCCTTGTTCTGTTATTTGTGTTTTTGTTTACATCTTGTTTCGTTCTTGTTTGCGTCTTGTGTTCTGTTATTTGTGTTCTTGTTCTTGTTCTTGTTTCTTGTGTCTTTCACACTTTGTGTCAAAAAAAAAAGTTGCAGAAATTTTGAAAAAAAAAAATGGGTGTTTGATCTTTGAACACGAAATTGAGGCATTTAGAGGTGTTTTTTTGGAAAGAAAATCGTGGAACAAATCCCCTTATCTAGATTCTCCTCTGAATTCTGAGCGTTTTGATATATAGTGGGCCTCAAACAGGCAGCCGTAGCAAAAGTTATGAGCATTTGAAGTTTACTTGTCAGTTATCTTATCTGTTATCCTATCTGTTATCTTATTTGTTATCTGTTATCCAAATTAAATCTAATTTGTTATCCGAATCTGATCTATTATCCAAATCAGATTTGTTATCCAAATCTAATCTGTTATCCAAATCAAATCCAATCTTCTATCCAAATCAAGTCCAAGTTGTTATCCCAAATCAAATCTGTTACTCTGGTAATTATATTGGCTTTCCTTTTATTTTATATTACCTTGTGTGTCTAATTCAATCCATCCAGGAACTTAAGAGGGAGTGAGTGGTAAAAGGAAAGAGTGAAAACATCACACAAAAGCCTATATTGAAAGCATCAAACACGAGTGAACTACCATCAAAGAGAGAAACACGTGAGTAGAGTGTGGTGAGGTCCTGAATTTTATTTTTTTTAATTTACTGCAAAATTCTTTGTTCCTTAATCATGGCAAGAGCTGGTGACAATGGTGGTGTATATCATCAACTGGACGAATCTCAGCGCTTATTTCTGGACGCGTGGACTACACAAATGCAACGTTTGTTGAACCGTAACAAAGAAAAGCCCTACAGACAAATAGCCAAATCTTCCTCATTTACTCTTAAACCTCTATCCCCTAGAGAAGTGTGTGATGACCAAATCAGAATGGAAGAAAAGAGAGAACAAGAGAAAGAAAATAGTGAGGCACTACAAATGAATATGAAAAAGAAGAGTGATACACCCGAGGAAAAGAGTGATACACATGAGAGAAAATTTAATTATTTTGCAGAGGCGAGTGAAGTGAGGAAAGTGTTACCTGCTCATGAACTACTCAATCTACAGTATTGCAAAGACAGTAAAATTTCTACTGATAATTCTAATGAGTTTACTATTTCTATTTCTCCTAGTGTTCAACCATTATTGCAGGAATTTAAAAATGTCTTTCCTAAGGAGATTCCTCATGGACTACCACCTTCAAGAGGCATAGAACATCAAGTTGATCTCCTCCCCGGAGCTTCATTGCCTAACAGGCCAACTTACAAAAGCAATCCCCAAGAGACTCAACGTAAGGATGCACATGCCAAAATTGAGTATGTGAAAAGATTGTATGACCAAGTGAAGGTGCAAATTACAAAGAAGAATGAAAACTATGCCAAGCAAGCCAACAAGAAAAGGAAGGAAGTGGTACTTGAACCCGGTGATGATCCTGGACATTTGAGGACAAATGTTTTCCAAGAAGGAGGGAATGATGAGAATCATGAAACTGGCCAAATACAGGCTAAAGGCCCAAGTGGAGAAGGACGAAGGCCCAAGTGGAGAAGGACAAAGCCCCGAGTGGAGAAGGGTGAAGGCCCAAGTGGAGAAGGATGAAGGCCCAGAGGCAGAGACACTATCAAGACTATTAATTGTTCCTGAAGGCCCAAACTGTTTAGAAGGCCCATGTCTATTTTTATCTTTTTGTTCAGCTACACTATAAGTATTGGTTTTTGATTTGAATAAAAAGAACTTTTGACATTTGATAAAATTTGGTGAGAGTTTCTCTCTGGGTTCCTTGTTGAACCAATTATCAGACTTATCAAGGTAATCCTTGTGGTGTCTACCCAGACTTATCTTCCTTCATTGGAAGTGGCGTCTACCCAGACTTATCTTCCTTAACCGGAAGTGGCGTCTACCCAGACTTATCTTCCTTCACTGGAAGTGGCGTCTACCCTGACTTATCTTCCTTCACCGGAAGTGGCGTCATCCAAAAACTCTACAGCCTGTATCAAGTGATCCGCCCCGTAAGGTTCACATCACGCACGAAATCACCTAGCCGACCTACATTGTAAGTTTTTTATGCAACACCGAAACAAGAAAACTTCCCCTCCCAAAAGAATAAACATTATCGGCCAACGAGCGTTTTTTTAAAAAAAAAATTGCACAATGTCGGCTGAAAAATATCAGTCGGGGCCATTTCACGACCGATGTCGGCTATTGAGTTTTCTATTCAATCCCTGAATGAAATTTGCATGATGTCGATTAGGAAATGTTTGATCGGCGTCATCCGGTGATGCTTCTTTTTTAGACCTCGATCGGTCATCTCTCCATGCCTACGTCAGCTATCATTTTTTTTTATCAATTTCCGTGAATAATGTTTTTTTTTTGTTTTTGCCGGGGTGGACAAACGTTTTCTTGGCCTCCTAAATGAGAAGAACAACATGCCAGTATCGGTCGGAACGAACCCTCGGTTGAGCTCGCACGGAAAAACCTAGCCGACATATGTTGTAAATTTTTTAGGCAACACCGAAACAAAAAACTTCCTGTACCGTAAAAAAAAAACATTATCGGCCAGCGTTTGTAAATGAAATTGCGCAATGTCGGCTTAAAGATATATCAGTCGGGGCCATATAACGACCGACACCGGCCATTGTTTATTCTATTCAATCCCTGAATAACAATTGGATGATATCGATTAGGAAATGTTCGATCGGCATCATCCGGTGAAGCTTCTTTTTTAGACCTCGATCGGTCATCTTTCCTGGCCGACGCCGACTGTCATTTTTTTCGATCAATATCAGTGAATAATATTTTTTTGCCGAGGTGGGCTAATGTTTTCCTGGCCGAATAAATGGGAACATGCGAGTTTCGGCCGAAACGAAACATCGGTTGAGCTCGGACGAAAAAACCTAGCCGACCTACATTGTAAGTTTTTCATGCAACTCCGAAACAAGAAAACTTCCCCTGCCGTAAGAAAAAACATTATGGGCCAGCGAGCGTTTTTTTAAAATAAAAAATTGCGCAATGTCGGCTGAAAAATAGTTGTCGGGGACATTTCACGACCGATGTCGGCTATTGAGTTTTCTATTCAATCCCTGAATGAAATTTGCATGATGTCGATCCGGAAATGTTTGATCGGCGGCATCCAATGATGCTTCTTTTTTAGACCTCGATCGGTCATCTCTCCATGCCGACGTCAGCTATCATTTTTTTCGATCAATTTCCGTGAATAATGTTTTTTTTTTGTTTTTGCCGGGATGGGCCAACGTTTTCTTGGCCTCCTAAATGAGAAGAACAACATGCCAGTGTCTGTGGGAACGAACCCTCGGTTGAGCTCGCACGGAAAAACCTAGCCGACCTACGTTGTAAATTTTTTAGGCAACAC
>NC_038256.2:15293517-15325684 GCF_000004515.6 Glycine max
CTTCCTCTACCAAAAAAAAACATAGGCAAGCGTTTGTAAAAGAAATTGCGCAACTTCGGCTGAAACATATCAGTTGGGGCCATATAACGACCGACACCGGCCATTGTTTATTCTATTCAATCCCTGAATAACAATTGGATGATGTCGATTAGGAAATGTTCGATCGCCATCATCCGGTGAAGCTTCTTTTTTAGACCTCGATCGGTCATCTTTCCTGGCCGACGCCGACTGTCATTTTTTTCGATCAATATCGGTGAATAATATTTTTTTGCCGAGGTGGGCTAATGTTTTCCTAGCCGAATAAATGGGAACATGCCAGTTTCGGCCGAAACGAAACAACGGTTGAGCTCGCACGAAAAAACCTAGCCGACCTACATTGTAAGTTTTTGATGCAACACCGAAACAAGAAAACTTCCCCTGCCGTAAGAAAAAACAATATCGGCCAGCGAGCGTTTTAAAAAAAAAAAATTGCGCATGTCGGCTGAAAAATATCAGTCGGGGCCATTTCACGACCGATGTAGGCTATTGAGTTTTCTATTCAATCCCTGAATGAAATTTGCATGATGTCGATTAGGAAATGTTTGATCGGCGTCATCCGGTGATGCTTCTTTTTTAGACCTCGATCGGTCATCTCTCCATGCCGAAGTCAGCTATCATTTTTTTCGATCAGTTTCCATTAATAATGTTTTTTTTTTGTTTTTGCCGGGGTGGGCCAACGTTTTCTTGGCCTTCTAAATGAGAAGAACAACATGCCAATGTAGGTCGGAACGAACCCCCGGTTGAGCTCGCACGGAAAAACGAAGCCGACCTACGTTGTAAATTTTTTAGGCAACACCAAAACAAAAAACTTCCTCTACCAAAAAAAAATAAAAATCGGCAAGCGTTTGTAAAAGAAATTGCGCTATGTCGGCTGAAAAATATCAGTCGGGGCCATATAACAACCGACACCGGCCATTGTTTATTCTATTCAATCCCTGAATAACAATTGGATGATGTCGATTAGGAAATGTTCGATCGGCATCATCCGGTGAAGCTTCTTTTTTAGACCTCGATCGGTCATCTTTCCTGGCCGACGCCGACTGTCATTTTTTTCGATCAATATCGGTGAATAATATTTTTTTGCCGAGGTGGGCTAATGTTTTCCTGGCCGAATGAATGGGAACATGCCAGTTTCGGCCGAAACGAAACATCGGTTGAGCTCGCACGAAAAAACCTAGCCGACCTACATTGTAAGTTTTTTATGCAACACCGAAACAAGAAAACTTCCCCTGCCGTAGGAAAAAACATTATGGGCCAGCGAGCGTTATTTTAAAATAAAAAATTGCGCAATGTCGGCTGAAAAATATCAGTCGGGGCCATTTCACGACCGATGTCGGTTATTGAGTTTTCTATTCAATCCCTGAATGAAATTTGCATGATGTCGACCCGGAAATGTTTGATCGGCGGCATCCGGTGATGCTTCTTTTTTAGACCTCGATCGGTCATCTCTCCATGCCGACGTCAGCTATCATTTTTTTCGATCAATTTCCGTTAATATTGTTTTTTTTTTGTTTTTGCCGGGGTGGGCCAACGTTTTCTTGGCCTTCTAAATGAGAAGAACAACATGCCAGTGTAAGTCAGAACGAACCCCCGGTTGAGCTCGCACGGAAAAACTTAGCCGACCTACGTTGTAAATTTTTTAGGCAACACCAAAACAGAAAACTTCCTCTACCATAAAAAAAAAACATTATCGGCCAGCGTTTGTAAAAGAAATTGCGCAATGTCGGCAGAAAGATATTAGTCGGGGCCATATAGCGACCGACACCGGCCATTGTTTATTCTATTCAATCCCTGAATAACAATTGGATAATGTCGATAAGGAAATGTTCGATCGGCATCATCCGGTGAAGTTTCTTTTTTAGACCTCGATCGGTCATCTTTCCTGGCCGACGCCGACTGTCATTTTTTTTTATCAATCTTTGTGAATAATATTTTTTTGCCGAGGTGGGCTAATGTTTTCCTGGCCGAAGAAATGGGAGCATGCCAGTTTCGGCCGAAACGAAACATCGGTTGAGCTCGCACGAAAAAACCTGGCCGACCTACATTGTAAGTTTTTGATGCAACACCGAAACAAGAAAACTTCCCCTGCCGTAAGAAAAAACAATATCGGCCAGCGAGCGTTTTAAAAAAAAAAAATTGCGCAATGTCGGCTGAAAAATATCAGTCGGGGCCATTTCACGACCGATGTAGGCTATTGAGTTTTCTATTCAATCCCTGAATGAAATTTGCATGATGTCGATTAGGAAATGTTTGATCGGCGTCATCCGGTGATGCTTCTTTTTAAGACCTCGATCGGTCATCTCTCCATGCCGACGTCAACTATCATTTTTTTCCATCAATTTCCGTGAATAATGTTTTTTTTTTCTTTTTGCCAGGGTGGGCCAGCGTTCTCTTGGCCTCCTCAATGAGAAGAACAACATTGAAGTGTCGGTCGGAATGAACCCTCTGCTGAGCTCGCACGGAAAAACCTAGCCGACCTACGTTGTAAAATTTTTAGGCAAAATCAAAACAAAACACTTCCTCTACCGTAAAAAAAAAACATTATCGGCCAGCGTTTGTAAAAGATATTGTGCAATGTCGGCTGAAAGATATTAGTCGGGGCCATATATCGACCGACACCGGCCATTGCTTATTCTATTCAATCCTTGAATAACAATTGGATGATGTCGGTTAGGAAATGTTCGATCGGCATCATCCGGTGAAGCTTCTTTTTTAGACCTCGATCGGTCATCTTTCTTGGCCGACGCCGATTGTCATTTTTTTCGACCAATATCGGTGAATAATATTTTTTTTGCCGAGGTGGGCTAATGTTTTCCTGGCCGAATAAATGGGAACATGCCATTTTCGGCCGAAACGAAACATCGGTTGAGCTCGCACGAAAATACCTAGCCGACCTACATTGTAAGTTTTTTATGCAACACCGAAAAAAACAAAACTTCCCCTGCCGTAAGAAAAAACATTATCGGCCAGCGAGCGTTTTTTTAAAAAAAAAATTGGGCAATGTCGGCTGAAAAATATCAGTCGGGGCCATTTCACGACCGATGTCGGCTATTGAGTTTTCTATTCAATCCCTGAATGAAATTTGCATGATGTCGATTAGGAAATGTTTGATCGGCATCATCCGGTGATGCTTCTTTTTTAGACCTCGATCGGTCATCTCTCCATGCCGAAGTCAGCTATCATTTTTTTCGATCAATTTCCGTTAATAATGTTTTTTTTTGTTTTTGCCGGGGTGGGCCAATGTTTTCTTGGCCTTCTAAATGAGAAGAACAACATGCCAATGTAAGTCGGAACGAACCCCCGGTTGAGCTCGCACGGAAAAACCTAGCCGACCTACGTTGTAAATTTTTTAGGCAACACCAAAACAAAAAACTTCCTCTACCAAAAAAAAAACATTATCCGCCAGCGTTTGTAAAAGAAATTGCGCAATGTCGGCTGAAAGATATCAGTCGGGGCCATATAACGACCGACACCGGCCATTGTTTATTCTATTCAATCCCTGAATAACAATTGGATGATGTCGATTAGGAAATGTTCGATCGGCATCATCCGGTGAAGCTTCTTTTTTAGACCTCGATCCGTCATCTTTCCTGGCCGACGCCGACTGTCATTTTTTTCGATCAATATCGGTGAATAATATTTTTTTGCCGAGGTGGGCTAATGTTTTCCTGGCCGAATAATTGGGAACATGCCAGTTTCGGCCGAAACGAAACATCGGTTGAGCTCGCACGAAAAAACCTAGCCGACCTACATTGTAAGTTTTTCATGCAACTCCGAAACAAGAAAACTTCCCCTGCCGTAAGAAAAAACATTATGGGCCAGCGAGCATTTTTTTAAAATAAAAAATTGCGGAATGTCGGCTGAAAAATAGTTGTCGGGGCCATTTCACGACCGATGTCGGCTATTGAGTTTTCTATTCAATCCCTGAATGAAATTTGCATGATGTCGATCCGGAAATGTTTGATCGGCGGCATCCAATGATGCTTCTTTTTTAGACCTCGATCGGTCATCTCTCCATGCCGACGTCAGCTATGATTTTTTTCGATCAATTTCCGTGAATAATGTTTTTTTTTTTTGTTTTTGCCGGGATGGGCCAACGTTTTCTTGGCCTCCTAAATGAGAAGAACAACATGCCAGTGTCTGTGGGAACGAACCCTCGGTTGAGCTCGCACGGAAAAACCTAGCCGACCTACGTTGTAAATTTTTTAGGCAACACCAAAAACAAAAACTTCCTCTACCGTAAAAAAAAAAAAACATTATCGGCAAGCGTTTGTAAAAGAAATTGCGCAATGTCGGCTGAAAGATATCAGTCGGGGCCATATAACGACCGACACCGGCTGAAGAACAACATGCCAGTGTCTGTTGGAACGAACCCTCGGTTGAGCTCGCACGGAAAAACCTAGCCGACCTACGTTGTAAATTTTTTAGGAACCACCAAAATAAAAAACTTCCTCTACCGTAAAAAAAAAAAAACAAAAAAAAAACATTATCGCCAGCGTTTGTAAAAGAAATTGCGCAATTTCGGCTGAAAGATATCAATCAGGGACATATAACGACCGACACCGGCCATTGTTTATTCTATTTAATCCCTGAATAACAATTGGATGATGTCG
Organism: Glycine max; assembly: GCF_000004515.6. NCBI lineage: Eukaryota > Viridiplantae > Streptophyta > Magnoliopsida > Fabales > Fabaceae > Glycine > Glycine max. Next base: position 15,298,170 of record NC_038256.2, read on the forward strand.
ATTAGGAAATGTTCGATCGGCATCATCCGGTGAAGCTTCTTTTTTAGACCTCGATCGGTCATCTTTCCTGGCCGACGCCGACTGTCATTTTTTTCGATCAATATCGGTGAATAATATTTTTTTGCCGAGGTGGGCTAATGTTTTCCTGGCCGAATAAATGAGAACATGCCATTTTCGGCCGAAACGAAACATCGGTTGAGCTCGCACGAAAAAACCTAGCCGACCTACATTGTAAGTTTTTTATGCAACACCGAAACAAGAAAACTTCCCCTGCCGTAAGAAAAATAATTATGGGCCAGCCAGCGTTTTTTTAAAATAAAAAATTGCGCAATGTCGGCTGAAAAATATCAGTCCGGGCCATTTCACGACCGATGTCGGCTATTGAGTCTTCTATTCAATCCCTGAATGAAATTGCATGATGTCGATTAGGAAATGTTTGATCGGCGTCATCCGGTGATGCTTCTTTTTTAGACCTCGATCGGTCATCTCTCCATGCCGACGTTAGCTATCATTTTTTTTTATCAATTTCCGTGAATAATGTTTTTTTTTTGTTTTTGCCGGGGTGGGCCAACTTTTTCTTGGCCTCCTAAATGAGAAGAACAACATGCCAGTGTCGGTCGGAACGAACCCTCGGTTGAGCTCGCACGGAAAAACCTAGCTGACCTACGTTGTAAATTTTTTAGGCAACACCAAAACAAAAAACTTCCTCTACCGTAAAAAAAACACATTATCGGCCAGCGTTTGTAAAAGAAATTGCGCAATGTCTGCTAAAAGATATATCTGTCGGGGCCATATAACGACCGACACCAGCCATTGTTTATTCTATTCAATCCCTGAAGGAAATTTGCATGATGTCGATTAGGAAATGTTTGATCGGCGTCATCCGGTGATGCTTCTTTTTTCGACCTCGATCTGTCATCTCTCCATGCCGACGTCAGCTATCATTTTTTTCGATCAATTTCCGTGAATAATGTTTTTTTTTTTTTTTGTCGGGGTGGGCCAACGTTTTCTTGGCCTCCTAAATGAGAAGAACAACATGCCAGTGTCGGTCGGAACGAACCCTCGGTTGAGCTCGCACGGAAAAACCTAGCCGACCTACGTTGTAAATTTTTTAGGCAACACCAAAACAAAAAACTTCCTCTACCGTAAAACAAAAACATTATCGGCCAGCGTTTGTAAAAGAAATTACGCAATGTCGGCTAAAAGATATCAGTCAGGCGCATCACATATCGAGACGCTCGAAGTAGAACAACGGATGCTCTCGAGTAATTCAAATGGTCATAACTTTTCACTCGGATGTCCGATTCAGACGCTTCATATATCGAGATGCTCGAAATTGAACAACGAAAGCAATGAAGAAATTCAAATTGTCATAACTTTTCACTCAGATTTCCGATTCAGGTGTATCACAGATTGAGACGCTAAAAATTGAACAATGAAAGCTCTCGAGATATTCAAATGGTCATAACTTTTCACTCGGATGTCCGATTCAGGTACATCACAGATTGAGACGCTAAAAATTGAACAATGAAAGCTCTCGAGAAATTCCAATGGTCATAACTTTTCACTCAGATGTCCAATTCAGGCGAATCACATATCGAGACGCTCGGAATTGAACAATGGAAGCTCTCGATATATTCAAATGGTCATAACTTTTCACTCGGATGTCCAATTCAGGCGCATCACATATCGAGATGCTCGAAATTGAACAATGGAAGCTCTCGAGATATTCAAATGGTCTTGACTTTTCACTCGGATGTCCGATTCAGGCGCTTCACATATCGAGATGCACGAAATTGAACAACGGAAGCTATGAAGAATTTCCAATTGTCCTAACTTTTCACTCGGATGTCCGATTCAGGCGCATCACATATCGAGACGCTCAAAATTGAACAATGGAAGCTCCCGAGATATTCAAATGGTCATAACTTTTCACTCGGATGTCCAATTCAGGCGCATCACATATCGAGATGCTCGAAATTGAACAATGGAAGCTCTCGAGATATTCAAATAGTCATAACGTTTCACACGGAGGTCCGATTCAGACGCATAATACATTGAGATGGTCGAAATTGAACAACAGAAGCTCTCAAGAAAATCAAATGGTCGAAACTTTTCACTCGGATGTCCAATTCAGGCGCATCACATATCGAGACGCTCGAAATAGAACATCGGAAGCTCTCGACATATTCAAATGGTCATAACTTTTCACACGGAGGTGCGATTCAGGCGCAAAATATATCGAGTCGCTCGAAATTGAACAACGGAAGCTCCAGAGAAATTCAAATGGTCATAACTTTTCACACGGTGGACCGATTAAGGCGTATACTATATCGAGACGTTCGTAATTGAATAACGGAAGCTATGAAGCAATTCAAATGGTCATAACTTAACACTCGGAAGTCGGGTTCAGGCGCATCACATATTAGGATGTTCAAAAATGAACAACGAAAACTCTCAAGATATTCAAATGGTCATAACTTTTCACACGGAGATGCGATTTAGGCGCATAATATATCGAGACGCTCGAAATTGAACAACGGAAGCTCTCGAGAAATTCAAATGGTCATAACTTTTCACTCGGATGTCCGATTCAGGCGCTTCACATATCGAGATGCTCGAAATTTAACAACGGAAGCTATGAAGAAATTCAAATGGTCATACTTTTCACTCGGATTTCCGATTCAGGTGTATCACAGATTGAGACGCTAAAGATTGAACAATGAAAGCTCTCGAGAAATTTAAATGGTAATAACTTTTCACACGGAGGTCTGATTCAGGCGCATAATATAACGAGACGTTCGTAATTGAAAAATGGAAGCTCTCGAGAAATTCAAATGGTCATAACTTTTCACACGAAGGTCCGATTCAGGCGTATAATATAACGAGACGTTCGTAATTGAACAACGGAAGCTCTCGAGATATTCAAATGGTCATAACTTTTCACACGGAGGTCCGATTCAAGCGCATAATATATCGAGACGCTCGAAATTGAACAACGAAAGCTCTCGAGAAATTCAAATGGTCATAACTTTTCACTCGGATGTCCGATTCAGGCGCTTCACATATCGAGATGCACGAAATTGAACAACGGAAGCTATGAAGAAATTCAAATGGTCATAACTTTTGACTCGGATGTCCGATTCAGGTGTATCACATATCGAGACGCTCGAAATTGAACAACGGAAGCTCCCGAGAAATATAAATGGTCATAACTTTTCTCACGGAGGTCCTATTCAGGCGCATAATATAACGAGACGTTCGTAATTGAACAACGGAAGCTCTCGAGAAATTCAAATGGTCATAACTTTTCACACGCAGGTCCGATTAAGGCGCATAATATATCGAGACATTCGTAATTGAACAACGGAAGCTCTCAAGAAATTCAAATGGTCATCACTTTTCTCTCGGATGTCCAATTCAGGCGCATCACATATCAAGACGCTCAAAATTGAAGAACGGAAGCTCTAAAGAAATGCAAATGGTCATAACTTTTCACTCGGATGTCAAATTCAGGCGCATGACATATCGAGACGCTCAAAATTGAACAATGGAAGCTCTCGAGATATTCAGATGGTCATGACTTTTCACTCGGATGTCCAATTCAGGCGCATCAAATATCGAGATGCTCGAAATAGAAAAATGGAAGCTCTCGAGATATTCAAATGGTCTTGACTTTTCACTCGGATGTCCGATTCAGTCGCTTCACATATCGAGATGCACGAAATTGAACAACGGAAGCTATGAAGAATTTCCAATTGTCCTAACTTTTCACTCGGATGTCCGATTCAGGTGTATCACATATCGAGACGCTTGAAATTGAACAACGGAAGCTCTCGAGAAATTCAAATGGTCATAAGTTTTCACACGGAGGTCCTATTCAGGGGCATAATATAACGAGACGTTCGTAATTGAATAACGGAAGTTCTCGAGAAATTCAAATGGTCATAACTTTTCACATGCAGGTACTATTAAGGCGCATAATATATCGAGACATTCGTAATTGAACAACGGAAGCTCTTGAGAAATTCAAATGGTCATAACTTTTCACTCGGATGTCCAATTCAGGCACATCACATATCTAGAGGCTCGATATTGAACAACGTAAGCTCAAAAGAAATTCAAATGGTCATAACGTTTCACTCGGATGTCCAATTCAGGCGCATCATATATTGAGATGCTCGAAATTGAACAATGGAAGCTCTCGAGATATTCTATTGGTCATAACTTTTCACACGGAGGTCTAATTCAGGCACATCACATATCGAGATGCACGAAATTGAACAATGGTAGCTCTCGACATATTCAAATGGTTATAACTTTTCACACGGAGGTCCGATTCAGGAGCATATACATTGAGATGCTCGAAATTGAACAACGGAAGCTCTCAAGAAATCCAAATAGACGAAAATTTCACTCGGATGTCCGATTCAGGCACATCACATATCGAGACCCTCGAATTAGAAAAACGGAAGCTCTCGAGATATTCAAATGGTGATAACTTTTCACACGGAGGTGCGATTCAGGCGCATAATATATCAAGACGCTCAAAATTAAACAACGGAAGCTCTCGAGAAATTCAAATGGTCATAACTTTTCACTCGGATGTCCGATTCAGGCGCTTCACATATCGAGTTGCACGAAATTGAACAACGGAAGCTATGAAGAAATTCGAATTGTCCTAACTTTTCACTCGGATGTCCGATTCAGGCGCATCACAGATTGAGACGCTCAAAATTGAACAATGAAAGCTCTCGAGATATTCAAATGGTCATAACTTTTCACACGGAGGTCCGATTCAGGCACATAATATAACGAGACGTTCATAATTGAACAACGGAAGCTCTCGAGAAATTCAAATGGTCATAAATTTTCACTCGGAGGTCCGATTCAAGCGCATAATATATCGAGACTTTCGTAATGGAACAACGGAAGCTCTCGAGAAATTCAAATGGTCATAACTTTTCACTCGGATGTCCAATTAAGGCGCATCACATATCAAGACGCTCGAAATTGAACAACGGAGGCTCTAATGAAATGCAAATGGTCATAACTATTCACTCAAATGTCAAATTCATGCGCATCACATATTGAGACGCTTAAAATTGAACAATGGAAGCTCTCGAGATATCCAAATGGTAATAACTTTTCACTCGGATGTCCAATTCAGGCGCATCACATATCGAGATGCTCGAAATTGAACAATGGAAGCTCTCGAGATATTCAAATGCTTAAAACGTTTCACACGTAGGTCCCATTCAGACGCATAATACATCGAGATGCTCGAAATTGAAAACCGGAAGCTCTCAAGAAATTCAAATGGTCGAAACTTTTCCCCCGGATGTCCGATTCAAGCACATCACATATCGAGAGGCTCGAAATAGATCAACGGAAGCTCTCGAGATATTCAAATGGTCATAACAAATCACACGGAGGTCTTATTCAGGCGCATAATAAAACGAGGCGTTCGTAATTGAACAACGGAAGCTCTCGAGAAATTCAAATGGTCATAACTTTTCACAGGGAGGTCCGATTAAGGCTCATAATATATCGAGACGTTCGTAATTGAACAACGGAAGCTCTAGAGAAATTCAAATGGTCATAACTTTTCACTCAGATGTCCAATTCAGGCACATCACATATCTAGAGGCTCGATAGTGAACAACGTAAGCTCAAAAGAAATTCAAATGGTCATAACTTTTCACTCGGATGTCCAATTCAGGCGCATCAGATATCGAGATGCTCGAAATTGAACAATGGAAGCTCTCGAGATATTCTATTGGTCATAACTTTTCACACGGAGGTCCGAATCAGGCGCATAATACATCGAGATGCTCAGAATTGAACAACGGAAGCTCTCAAGAAATTCAAATGGTCCAAACTTTTCACTCGACTGTCCGATTCAGGCGCATCACATATCGAGACGCTCGAAATAGAACAACGGAAGGTGTCGAGATAATCAAATGGTCATAGCATTTCACACGGAGGTGTGATTCAGGCGCAAAATATATCGAGACGCTCGAAATAGAACAACGGAACCTCTCGAGAAATTCAAATGGTCATAACTTTTCACACGGAGATCCGTTCAGGCGCTTCACATATCGAGATGCTCGAAATTGAACAACGAAAGCTATGAAGAATTTCGAATTGTCCTAACTTTTCACTCGCATGTCCGATTCAGGCGCATCACATATTGAGACTCTCAAAATTGAACAATGAAAGCTCTCGAGATATTCAAATGGTAATAACTTTTCACACGAAGGTCCGATTCAGGCACATAATATAACGAGAAGTTCGTAATTGAACAACGGAAGCTCTCTAGAAATTCAAATGGTCATAACTTTTCACTAGGAGGTCCAATTAAGGCGCATAATATATCGAGACGTTCGTAATGGAACAACGGAAGCTCTCGAGAAATTCAAATGGTCATAACCTTTCACTCGGATGTCCGATTCAGTCGCTTCACATATCGAGATGCACGAAATTGAACAACGGAAGCGATGAAGAAATGCAAATGGTCATAACTTTTCACTCGGATGACAAAGTCAGGCGCATCACATATCGAGACGCTCAAAATTGAACAATGGAAGCTCTCGAGATATTCAAATGGTCATAACTTTTCACTCAGATGTCCAATTCAGGAGCATCACATATCGAGATGCTCGAAATTGAACAATGGAAGCTCTCGAGATATTCAAATTTTCATAACTTTTCACACGGAGGTCCGATTAAGGAGCACAATACATCGTGATGCTTGAAATTGAACAACGGAAGCTCTCAAGAAATTCAAATGGTCGAAACTTTTCGCTCGGATGTCCGATTCAGGCGCATCACATATCGAGACGCTCGAAATAGAACAACAGAAGCTCTCGAGATATTCAAATGGTCATAACTTTTCACACGGAGCTGCGTTTCAGGCGCAAAATAAATCGAGACGCTCGAAATTGAACAACGAAAGCTCTCGAGAAATTCAAATGGTCATAACTTTTCACTCAAATGTCCAGTTCAGGCACATCACATATCAAGAGGCTCGAAATTGAACAACGGAAGCTCTAAAGAAATGCAATTGGTCATAACTTTTCACTCGGATGAAAAATTCAGGCGCATCACATATCGAGACGCTCAAAATTGAACAATGGAAGCTCTCGAGATATTCAAATGGTCATAACTTTTCTCTCGGATATCCAATTCAGGCGCAAAATATATCGAGACGCTCGAAATTGAACAACGGAAGCTCTCGAGAAATTCAAATGGTCATAACTTTTCACTCGGATGTCCGATTCAGGCGCTTCACATATCGAGATGCACCAAATTGAACAACGGAAGCGATGAAGAAATTCGAATTGTCCTAACTTTTAACTCGGATGTCCGATTCAGGCGCATCACATATCGAGACGCTCAAAATTTAACAATGGAAGCTCTCGAGATATTCAAATGGTCATAACTTTTCACTTGGATGTCCAATTCAGGCGCATCACATATCTAGACGCCCGAAATTAAACAACGGAAGCTCTAAAGAAATGCAAATGGTCATAAATTTTCACTCGGATGTCAAATTCAGGCACATGACATATGGAGACGCTCAAAATTGAACAATGGAAGCTGTCGAGAAATTCAAATGGTCATAACTTTTCACTCGGATGTCCAATTCAGGCGCATCACATATCGAGATGCTAGAAATTGAACAATGGAAGCTCTCGAGATATTCAAATGGTCATAACTTTTCACACGGAGGTCCGATTCAGGCGCATAATACATCGAGATGCTCGAAATTGAACAACGGAAGTTCTCAAGAAATTCAAATGGTCGAAACTATTCACTCGGATGTCCGATTCAGGCGCATCACATATCGAGACGCTCGAAATAGAACAACGGAAGCTCTCGAAAAATTCAAATGGTCATAACTTTTCACTCGAATGTTCGATTCAGGTGTATCACATATCGAGACACTCAAAATTGATCAACGAAAGATCTCGAGAAATTCAAATGGTCATAACGTTTCACACGGAGGTCCTATTCAGGCGCATCACATATCTAGACGCCCGAAATTAAACAACGGAAGCTCGAAGAAATGCAAATGGTCATAACTTTTCACTCGGATGTCAAATTCAGGCGCATGACATATGGAGACGCTCAAAATTGACTAATGGAAGCTCTCGAGACATTCAAATGGTCATAACAGTTCACTCGAATGTCCAATTCAGGCGCATCACATATCGCGACGCTCGAAATTGAACAATGGAAGCTCTCGAGATATTCAAATGGTCATAACTTTTCACACAGAGGTCCGATTGAGGCACATAATACATCGAGATGCTCGAAATTGAACAACGGAACCTCTCAATGGATGTCCGATTCAGGCGCATCACAAATCGCATCGCTCGAAATAGAACAATGGAAGCTCTCGAGATATTCAAATGGTCATAACTTTTCACACGGAGGGGCGATTCAGACGCAACATATATCGAGACGCTCCAAATTGAACAACGGAAGCTCTCGAGAAATTCAAATGGTCATAACTTTTGACTCAGATGTCCAATTCAGGCGCTTCACATATCGAGATGCTAAAAATTGAACAACGGAAGCTATGAAGAAAATCAAATGGTCATAACTTCTCACTCGGATGTCCGATTCAGGTGTATCACATATCAAGATGCTCGAAATTGATCAACGGAAGCTCTCGAGAAATTCAAATGGCCATAACTTTTCACACGGAGGCCCTATTAAGGCGCTTAATATATCGAGACGCTCGAAATTGAACAACGGAAGCTCTCAGGAAATTAAAATGGTCATAAGTTCTCACTCGGATGTCTGATTCAGGCGAATCATATATCGAGATGCTCGAAATTGATCAATGGAAGGTCTCGAGATATTCAAATGGTCATAACTTATAACATGGTGGCCTGATTCAGGCGCATAATATATCGAGACGTTCGCAATTAAACAACGGAAGCTCTCGAGAAATTCAAATGGTCATAACTTTTCACACGGACGTCCTATTCAGGCACTTAATATATTGAGACGCTCGAAATTGAACAACGGAAGCTCTCGGGAAATTAAAATGGTCATAAGTTTTCACTCGGATGTCCGATTCAGGCGAATCATATGTCGAGACGCTCGAAATTGAACAACGGAAGCTCTCGAGAAATTCAAATGGTCATAACTTTTCACTCAGATATCCGATTCAGGCGCTTCACATATCGAGATGCACGAAATTGAACAACGGAAGCTATGAAGAAATTCAAAAGGTCATACCTTTTCGCTCGGATGTCCGATTCAGGTGTGTCACATATTGAGACGCTCGAAATTGATCAATGGAAGCTCTCGAGATATTCAAATGGTCATAACTTTTAACAAGGTGGTCTGATTCAGGCGCATAAAATAACGAGACGTTTGTAATTGAACAACGGAAGCTCGAGAGAAATTCAAATGGTCATAACTTTTCACTCGGATGTCCAATTCAGGCACATCACATATCGAGACGCTCAAAATTGAACAACGATAGCTCTCGAGAAATTCAAATGGTCATAACTTTTCACTCGGATGTCCAATTCAGGCACATCACATATCGAGACGCTCGAAATTGAACAACGATAGCTCTCGAGAAATTCAAATGGTCATAACTTTTCACTCGAATGTTCGATTCAGGTGTATCACATATCAAGACGCTCGAATTTGATCAACGGAAGCTCTCGAGAAATTCAAATGGTCATAACTTTTCACACGGAGGCCCTATTCAGGCGCTTAATATATCGAGACGCTCGAAATTGAACAACGGAAGGTCTCGGGAAATTAAAATGGTCATAAGTTCTCACTCGGATGTCTGATTCAGGCGAATCATATATCGAGATGCTCGAAATTGATTATTGGAAGGTCTCGAGATATTCAAATGGTCATAACTTATAACATGGTGGTCTGATTCAGGCGCATAATATAACGAGACGTTTGTAATTGAACAATGGAGGCTCTCGAGATATTCAAATGGTCATAACATTTCACTCGGATGTCCAATTCAGGCGCATCACATACGAGACGTTCGCAATTGAACAACGGAAGCTCTCGAGAAATTCAAATGGTCATAACTTTTCACACGGCGGTCCTATTCAGGCGCATAATATATCGAGACGTTCGCAATTGAACAACGGAAGCTCTCGAGAAATTCAAATGGTCATAACTTTTCACACGGAGGTCCTATTCAGGCACTTAATATATTGAGACGCTCGAAATTGAACAACGGAAGCTCTCGGGAAATTAAAATGGTCATAAGTTTTCACTCGGATGTCCGATTCAGGCGAATCATATGTCGAGACGCTCGAAATTGAACAACGGAAGCTCTCGAGAAATTCAAATGGCCATAACTTTTCACTCGGATGTCCAATTCAGGCACATCACATATCTAGACGTTCGCAATGGAACAACGGAAGCTCTCGAGAAATTCAAATGGTCATAACTTTTCACTCGAATGTTCGATTCAGGTGTATCACATATCAAGACGCTCGAAATTGATTCACGGAAGCTCTCGAGAAATTCAAATGGTCATAACTTTTCACATGGAGGCCCTATTCAGGCGCTTAATATATCGAGATGCTCGAAATTGAACAATGGGAACTCTCGAGATATTCAAATGGTCATAACTTTTCACACGGAGGTCTGATTGAGGCACATAATACATCGAGATGCTCGAAATTGAACAACGAAACCTCTCAAAAATTCAAATGGTCAAAACTTTTCACTCGGATGTCCGATTCAAGCGCATCACAAATCGCGACGCTCGAAATAGAACAACGGAAGCTCTAAAGAAATTCAAATGGTTATAACTTTTCACTCGGATGTCCGATTCAGGCGCATCACAAATCGACGCTCGAAATAGAACAATGGAAGCTCTCGAGATATTCAAATGGTCATAACTTTTCACACGGAGGGGCGATTCAGGCGCAACATATATCGAGACGCTCGAAATTGAACAACGAAAGCTCTCGAGAAATTCAAATGGTCATAACTTTTCACTCAGATATCCGATTCAGGCCTTCACATATCGAGATGCTAAAAATTGAACAACGGAAGCTATGAAGGAATTCAAATGGTCATAACTTTTGACTCGGATGTCCGATTCAGGCGCTTCACATATCGAGATGCTCGAAATTGAACAACGGAAGCTATGAAGAAATTCAAATGGTCATAACTTTACACTCGGATGTCGGATTCAGACACATCACATATTGAGACGCTCAAAACTGAACAATGAAACCTCTCGAGATATTCAAATGGTCAAAACTTTTCACTCGGATTTCCGATTCAAGCGCTTCACATATCGAGATGCACGAAATTGAACAACGGAAGTTATGAAGAAATTCAAATGGTCATAACTTTTCACTCGGATGTCCGATTCAGGTGTATCACATATCGAGACGCTCGAAATTGAACAACGGAAGCTCTAAAGAAATGCAAATGGTCATAACTTTTGACTCGGATGTCAAATTCAGGCGCATCACATATCGAGACGCTCAAAATTGAACAATGGAAGCTCTCGAGATATTCAAATGGTCATAACTTTTCACGCGGATGTCCAATTCAGGCGCATCACATCTCGAGATTCTCGAAATTGATCAATGGAAGCTCTAGAGATATTCAAATGGTAATAACTTTTCACACGGAAGTCCAATTCAGGCGCATCACATCTCGAGATTCTCGAAATAGAACAACGGAAGCTCTCGAGATATTCAAATAGTCATAACTTTTCACACGGAGGTGCGATTCAGGTGCAAATTATATCGAGACACTCAAAATTGAACAACATAAGCTCTCGAGAAATTCAAATGGCCATAACTTTTCACTCGGATGTCCGATTCAGGCGCTTCACATATCGAGATGCACGAAATTGAACAACGGAAGCTTTGAAGAAATTCAAATGGTCATAACTTTTCACTCGGATGTCCGATTCAGGTGTATGACATATCAAGACGCTCGAAATTTAAGAACGGAAGCTCTCGAGAAATTCAAATTGCCATAACTTTTCACACTGAGGTCCTATTTAGGCGCTTAATATATCGAGAAGCTCGAAATTGAACAAGGGAAGCTCTCGGGAAATTAAAATGGTCATAAGTTTTGACTCGGATGTCCGATTTAGGCGAATCATATATCGAGACGCTCGAAATTGATCAATGGAAGCTCTCGAGATATTCAAATGGTCATAACGTTTAACATGGTGGTCTGATTCAGGCGCATAATATAATGAGACGTTTGTAATTGAACAACGGAAGCTCCCGAGAAATTCAAATGGTCATAACTTTTCACACGGAGGATCGATTCAAGCGTGTAATATATCGAGATGTTCGTAATTGAACAACGGACGCTCTCGAGAAATTCAAATGGTCATAACTTTTCACCCGAATGTGCAATTCAGGCGCATCACATATCTAGACGCCCGAAATTAATCAACGGAAGCTCTAAAGAAATTCAAATGGTCATAACTTTTCACTCGGATGTCAAATTTAGGCGCATCACTTATGGAGACGCTCAAAATTGAACAATGGAAGCTCTCGAGAAATTCAAATGGTCATAACTTTTCACTCAGATGTCCGATTCAGGCGCTTCACATATCGAGATGCTCGAAATTGAACAACGGAAGCTATGTAGAAATTCAAATGGTCAAAGCTTTTCGCTCGGATGTCCGATTCAGGTGTATCACATATTGAGACGCTCGAAATTGATCAATGGAAGCTCTCGAGATATTCAAATGGTCATAACTTTTAACAAGGTGGTCTGATTCAGGCGCATAAAATAACGAGACGTTTGTAATTGAACAACGGAAGCTCGAGAGAAATTCAAATGGTCATAACTTTTCACACGGAGGTCCGACTCAGGCGCGTAATATATCGAGATGTTCGTAATTGAACAACGGAAGCTCTCGAGAAATTCAAATGGTCAAAACTTTTCACTCGGATGTCCAATTCAAGCACATCACATATCTAGACGTTCGCAATGGAACAACGGAAGCTCTTGAGATATTCAAATGGTCATAACTTTTCACTCGAATGTTCGATTCAGGTGTATCACATATCAAGACGCTCTAAATTGATCAACGGAAGCTCTCGAGAAATTCAAATGGTCATAACTTTTCACACGGAGGCCCTATTCAGGCGCTTAATATATTGAGACGCTTGAAATAGAACAACGGAAGCTCTAGAGATATTCAAATGGTCATAACTTTTCACACGGAGGTGCGATTCAGGCGCATAATATATCGAGACGCTAGAAATTGAACAACGGAAGCTCCAGAGAAATTCAAATGGTCATGACTTTTCACTCGGATGTCCGATTCAGGCGTTTCACATATCGAGATGCTCGAAATTGAACAACGGAAGCTATGAAGAAATTCAAATGGTCATAACTTTACACTCGTATGTCGGATTCAGACGCATCACATATTGAGACGCTCAAAACTGAACAATGAAACCTCTCTAGATATTCAAATGGTCAAAACTTTTCACTCAGATGTCCGATTCAGGGACACGGAGGTGCGATTCAGGCGCACAATATATCGAGACGCTCAAAATTGAACAACAGAAGCTCTCAAGAATTCAAATGGTCGAAACGTTTCACTCGGATGTCCGATTCAAGCGCATCACATATCGAGACGCTCGAAATAGAACAATGGAAGCTCTCGACATATTCCAATGGTCATAACTATTCACACGGAGGTCTTATTCAGGCGCATAATATAACGAGGTGTTCGTCATTGAACAACAGAAGCTCTCGAGAAATTCAAATTGTCATAACTTTTCACAGGGAGGTCCGATTAAGGGGCATAATATATCGAGACGTTCGTAATTGAACAACGGAAGCTCTGGAGAAATTCAAATGGTCATAACTTTTCACTCGGATGTCCAATTCAGGCACATCAAATATCTAGAGGCTCGAAATTGAACAACGGAAGCTATAAAGAATTGCAAATGGTCATAACTTTTCTCTCGGATGTCAAATTCAGGTGCATCACATATCGAGACGCTCAAAATTGAACAATGGAAGCTCTCGAGATATTCAAATGTTCATAAGTTTTCACTCGGATGTCCAATTCAGGCGCATCACATCTCGAGATGCTCGAAATGGAACAATGGAAGCTCTCGAGATATTCAAATGGTCATAACTTTTCACACGGAGGTCCGATTCAGGCGCATAATACATCGAGATGCTCGAAATGGAACATTGGAAGCTCTCGAGAAATTCAAATTGTCATAACTTTTCACAGGGAGGTCCGATTAAGGCGCATAATATATCGAGACGTTCGTAATTGAACAACGAAAGCTCTCGAGATATTCAAATGGTCATAACTTTTCACACGGAGGTCCGATTCAGGCGCATAATACATCGAGATGCTCGAAATGGAACAACGGAAGCTCTCAAGAAATTCAAATGGTCGAAACTTTTCACTCGGATGTCCAATTCAGGCACATCACATATCTAGAGGCTCGAAATTGAACAACGGAAGCTCTAAAGAAATGCAAATAGTTATAACTTTTCAGTCGGATGTCAAATTCAGGCGCATCACATATCGAGACGCTCAAAATTGAACAATGGAAGCTCTCGAGATATTCAAATGTTCATAAGTTTTCACTCGGATGTCCAATTCAGGCGCATCACATCTCGAGATGCTAGAAATGGAACAATGGAAGCTCTCGAGATATTCAAATGGTCATAACTTTTAACACGGAGGTCCGATTCAGGCGCATAATACATCGAGATGCTCGAAATGGAACAGCGGAAGCTATCAAGAAATTCAAATGGTTGAAACTTTTCACTCGGATGTCCGATTCAGGCGCATCACATATCGAGACACTCGAAATAGAACAACGGAAGCTCTCGAGATATTCAAATGGTCATAACTTTTCACACGGAGGTGCGATTCAGGCGCACAATATATCGAGACGCTCGAAATTGAACAACAAAAGCTCTCAAGAAATTCAAATGGTTGAAACTATTCACTCGGATGTCTGATTCAAGCGCATCACATATAGAGACGCTCGAAATAGAACAATGGAAGCTCTCGACATATTCCAATGGTCATAACTATTCACACAGAGGTCTTATTCAGGCGCATAATATAACGAGGCGTTCGTCATTGAACAACAGAAGCTCTCGAGAAATTCAAATTGTCATAACTTTTCACAGGGAGGTCCGATTAAGGCGCATAATATATCGAGACGTTCGTAATTGAAAAACGGAAGCTCTCGAGAAATTCAAATGGTCATAACTTTTCACTCGGATGTCCAATTCAGCCACATCACATATCTAGAGGCTCGAAATTGAACAACGGAAGCTCTAAAGAAATGCAAATGGTCATAACTTTTCACTCGGATGTCAAATTTAGGCGCATCACATATCGAGACGCTCAAAATTGAACAATGGAAGCTCTTGAGATATTGAAATGGTCATAACTTTTCACTCGGATGTCCAATTGATGCGCATCACATATCGAGACGCTCAAAATTGAACAACAGAAGCTCTTGAGATATTCAAATGGTCATAACTTTTCACTCGAATGTCCAATTCAGGCGCATCACATATCGAGACGCTCAAAATTGAACAATGGAAGCTCTTGAGATATTCAAATGGTCATAACTTTTCACTCGGATGTCCAATTCAGGCGCATCACATATCGAGATGCTCAAAATTGAACAATGGAAGCTCTCGAGATATTCAAATGGTCATAACTTTTCACACGGAGGTGCGATTCAGGCGCACAATATATCGAGACGCTCGAAATTGAACAACAAAAGCTCTCAAGAAATTCAAATGGTCGAAACTATTCACTCGGATGTCCGATTCAAGCGCATCACATATAGAGACGCTCGAAATAGAACAATGGAAGCTCTCGACATATTCCACTGGTCATAACTATTCACACGGAGGTCTTATTCAGGCGCATAATATAACGAGGCGTTCGTCATTGAACAACAGAAGCTCTCGAGAAATTCAAATTGTCATAACTTTTCACAGGGAGGTCCGATTAA
This sequence comes from Glycine max, assembly GCF_000004515.6. Lineage (NCBI taxonomy): Eukaryota > Viridiplantae > Streptophyta > Magnoliopsida > Fabales > Fabaceae > Glycine > Glycine max. The sequence goes on from NC_038256.2 coordinate 15,314,180, forward strand.
GGCGCATAATATATCGAGACGTTCGTAATTGAACAACGGAAGCTCTCGAGAAATTCAAATGGTCATAACTTTTCACTCGGATGTCCATTCAGGCACATCACATATCCAGAGGCTCGAAATTGAACAACGGAAGCTCTAAAGAAATGCAAATGGTCATAACTTTTAACTCGGATGTCAAATTTAGGCGCATCACATATCGAGACGCTCAAAATTGAACAATGGAAGCTCTCGAGATATTCAAATGTTCATAACTTTCACTCGGATGTCCAATTCAGGCGCATCACATCTCGAGATGCTCAAAATTGAACAATGGAGGCTCTCGAGATATTCAAATGGTCATAACTTTTCACACGGAGGTCCGATTCAGGCGCATAATACATCGAGATGCTCGAATGGAACAACGGAAGCTATCAAGAAATTCAAATGTCGAAACTTTTCACTCGGATGTCGATTCAGGCGCATAACATATCGAGACACTCGAAATAGAACAACGGAAGCTCTCGAGATATTCAAATGGTCATAACTTTTCACACGGAGGTGCGATTCAGGCGCACAATATATCGAGACGCTCGAAATTGAACAACAAAAGCTCTCAAGAAATTCAAATGGTCGAAACTATTCACTCGGATTCGATTCAAGCGCATCACATATCGAGACGCTCGAAATAGAACAATGGAAGCTATGAAGAAATTCAAATGGTCGAAACTATTCACTCGGATGTCGATTCAAGCGCATCACATATCGAGACGCTCGAAATAAGAACAATGGAAGCTATGAAGAAATTCAAATGGTCGAAACTATTCACTCGATGTCCGATTCAAGCGCATCACATATCGAGACGCTCGAATAGAACAATGGAAGCTCTCGACATATTCCAATGGTCATAACTATTACACGGAGGTTTATTCAGCGCATAATATAACGAGGCGTTCGTCATTGAACAACAGAAGCTCTCGAGAAATTCAAATGGTCATAACTTTTCACTCGGATGTCCAATTCAGGCACATCACATATCTAGAGGCTCGAAATTGAACAACGGAAGCTCTAAAGAAATGCAAATGGTCATAACTTTTCACTCGGATGTCAAATTCAGGCGCATCACATATCGAGACGCTAAAATTGAACAATGGAAGCTCTTGAGATATTCAAATGGTCATAACTTTTCACTCGGATGTCAATTCAGGCGCACATCGATGCTCGAAATTGAACAATGGAAGCTCTCGAGATATTCAAATGGTCTTAACTTTTCACACAGAGGTCCGATTCAGGCGCATAATACATCGAGATGCTCGAAAATGAACAACGGAAGCTCTCAAGAAATTCAAATGGTCGAAACTTTTCACTCGGTTGTCCAATTCAGGCGCATCACATATCGAGATGCTCGAAATTGAACAATGGAAGCTCTCGAGATATTCAAATAGTCTAACTTTTCACACAGAGGTCCGATTCAGGCGCATACATCGAGATGCTCGAAATTAAACAACGGAAGCTCTCAAGAAATTCAAATGGTCGAAACTTTTCACTCGGATGTCCGATTCAGGCGCATCACATATCGAGACGCTCGAAATAGAAAACGGAAGCTCTCGAGATATTCAAATGGTCATAACTTTTCACTCGGATGTCCAATTCAGGCGCATCACATATCGAGATGCTCGAAATTGAACAATAGAAGCTCTCGAGAAATTCAAATTGTCATAACTTTTCACAGGGAGGTCCGATTAAGGCGCATAATATATCGAGATGTTCGTAATTGAACAACGGAAGCTCTCGGGAAATTAAAATGGTCATAACTTTCTCTTTCCCCTCCCTCTGTATGAGTCGAGAGGTCCCTTCTTTTTAACCCCCTTAAATGAAAAAAGGGTTCCCCGACTTAGATAGGGAACTATGCGAGTGACCTACCTAATCTTATTGTAGAAATTTTCAGGATCAATGATTAGACCATGCAAACTAGAAATGCTTTTTCTTGTATAAAGGAAGGGATTACTCGATCCATTTCCATATCGATCATGATATATATAATAATTCGAGCACCCATTTCAAACGCATATCCAATTTTTGCACAGCAGGATTATGAAAATCCCCGAGAAGCAACCGGTCGTATTGTCTGTGCCAATTGCTCGGATGTCCAATTCAGGCACATCACATATCTAGAGGCTCGAAATTGAACAACGGAAGCTCTAAAGAAATGCAAATGGTCATAACTTTTCACTCGGATGTCAAATTCAGGCGCTCACATATCGAGACGCTCGAAATTGAACAATGGAAGCTATCGAGATATTCAAATGGTCATAACTTTTCACACGGAGGTGCGATTCAGGCGCACAATATATCGAGACGCTCGAATTGAACAACAAAAGCTCTCAAGAAATTCAAATGGTCGAAACTATTTACTCGGATGTCCGATTCAAGCGCATCACATATCGAGACGCTCGAAATAGAACAATGGAAGCTCTCGACATATTCCAATGGTAATAACTATTCACACGGAGGTCTTATTCAGGCGCATAATATAACGAGGCGTTCGTCATTGAACAACAGAAGCTCTCGAGAAATTCAAATTGTCATAACTTTTCACAGGGAGGTCCGATTAAGGCGCATAATATATCGAGACGCTCGAAATTGAACAACGGAAGCTCTCCAGAATTCAAATGGTCATAACTTTTCACACGGAGGTCCTATTCAGGCGCTTAATATATCGAGACTCTCGAAATTGAACAACGGAAGCTCTCGGGAAATTAAAATGGTCATAACTTTTCACTCGATGTCCAATTCAGGCACATCACATATCTAGAGGCTCGAAATTGAACAACGGAAGCTCTAAAGAAATGCAAATGCTCATAACTTTTCACTCGGATGTCAAATTCAGGCACATCACATATCGAGACGCTCGAAATTGAACAATGGAAGCTCTCGAGATATTCAAATGGTCATAACTTTTCACACGGAGGTGCGATTCAGGCGCACAATATATCGAGACGCTCGAAATTGAACAACAAAAGCTCTCAAGAAATTCAAATGGTCGAAACTATTCACTCGGATGTCCGATTCAAGCGCATCACATATCGAGACGCTCGAAATAGAACAATGGAAGCTCTCGACATATTCCAATGGTCATAACTTTTCACACGGAGGTCCGATTCAGGCGCATAATACATCGAGATGCTCGAAATGGAACAATGGAAGCTCTCGAGAAATTCAAATTGTCATAACTTTTCACAGGGAGGTCCGATTAAGGCGCATAATATATCGAGACGTTCGCAATTGAACAACGAAAGCTCTCGAGATATTCAAATGGTCATAACTTTTCACACGGAGGTCCGATTCAGGCGCATAATACATCGAGAAGCTTGAAATGGAACAACGGAAGCTCTCAAGAAATTCAAATGGTCGAAACTTTTCACTCGGATGTCCAATTCAGGCGCATCACATATCGAGATGCTCGAAATAGAACAACGGAAGCTCTCGAGATATTCAAATGGTCATAACTTTTCACTCGGATGTCCAATTCAGGCGCATCACATATCGAGATGCTCGAAATTCAACAATGGAAGCTCTCGAGATATTCAAATGGTAATAACTTTTCACACGGAGGTGCGATTCAGGCGCACAATATATCGAGACGCTCGAAATTGAACAACAAAAGCTCTCAAGAAATTCGAATGGTCGAAACTATTCACTCGGATGTCCGATTCAAGCGCATCACATATCGAGACGCTCGAAATAGAACAATGGAAGCTCTCGACATATTCCAATGGTAATAACTATTCACACGGAGGTCTTATTCAGGCGCATAATATAACGAGGCGTTCGTCATTAAACAACAGAAGCTCTCGAGAAATTCAAATTGTCATAACTTTTCACAGGGAGGTCCGATTAAGGCGCATAATATATCGAGACGTTCGTAATTGAACAACGGAAGCTCTCGAGAAATTCAAATGGTCATAACTTTTCACTCGGATGTCCAATTCAGGCACATCACATATCTAGAGGCTCGAAATTGAACAACGGAAGCTCTCCAGAAATTCAAATGGTCATAACTTTTCACACGGAGGTCCTATTCAGGCGCTTAATATATCGAGACTCTCGAAATTGAACAACGGAAGCTCTCGGGAAATTAAAATGGTCATAACTTTTCACTCGGATGTCCAATTCAGGCACATCACATATCTAGAGGCTCGAAATTGAACAACGGAAGCTCTAAAGAAATGCAAATGGTCATAACTTTTCACTCGGATGTCAAATTCAGGCGCATCACATATCGAGACGCTCGAAATTGAACAATGGAAGCTCTCGAGATATTCAAATGGTCATAACTTTTCACACGGAGGTGCGATTCAGGCGCACAATATATCGAGACGCTCGAAATTGAACAACAAAAGCTCTCAAGAAATTCAAATGGTCGAAACTATTCACTCGGATGTCCGATTCAAGCGCATCACATATCGAGACGCTCGAAATAGAACAATGGAAGCTCTCGACATATTCCAATGGTCATAACTTTTCACACGGAGGTCCGATTCAGGCGCATAATACATCGAGATGCTCGAAATGGAACAATGGAAGCTCTCGAGAAATTCAAATTGTCATAACTTTTCACAGGGAGGTCCGATTAAGGCGCATAATATATCGAGACGTTCGTAATTGAACAACGAAAGCTCTCGAGATATTCAAATGGTCATAACTTTTCACACGGAGGTCCGATTCAGGCGCATAATACATCGAGATGCTCGAAATGGAACAGCGGAAGCTCTCAAGAAATTCAAATGGTCGAAACTTTTCACTCGGATGTCCAATTCAGGCACATCACATATCTAGAGGCTCGAAATTGAACATCGGAAGCTCTAAAGAAATGCAACTGGTCATAACTTTTCACTCGGATGTCAAATTCAGGCGCATCACATATCGAGACGCTCAAAATTGAACAATGGAAGCTCTCGAGATATTGAAATGTTCATAACTTTTCATTCGGATGTCCAATTCAGGCGCATCACATCTCGAGATGCTCGAAATGGAACAATGGAAGCTCTCGAGATATTCAAATGGTCATAACTTTTCACACGGAGGTCCGATTCAGGCGCATTTTACATCGAGATGCTCGAAATGGAACAACGGAAGCTATCAAGAAATTCAAATGGTCGAAACTTTTCACTCGGATGTCCGATTCAGGCGCATTACATATCGAGAAACTCGAACTAGAACAATGGAAGCTTTCGAGATATTCAAATGGTCATAACTTTTCACACGGAGGTGCGATTCAGGCGCACAATATATCGAGATGCTCGAAATTGAATACCAAAAGCTCTCAAGAAATTCAAATGGTCGAAACTATTCACTCGGATGTCCGATTCAAGCGCATCACATATCGAGACGCTCGAAATAGAACAATGGAAACTCTCGACATATTCCAATGGTGATAACTATTCACACGGAGGTCTTATTCAGGCGCATAATATAACGAGGTGTTCGTCATTGAACAACAGAAGCTCTCGAGAAATTCAAATTGTCATAACTTTTCACAGGGAGGTCCGATTAAGGCGCATAATATATCGAGACGTTCGTAATTGAACAACGGAAGCTCTGGAGAAATTCAAATTGTCATAACTTTTCACTCGGATGTCCAATTCAGGCACATCAAATATCTAGAGGCTCGAAATTGAACAACGGAAGCTCTAAAGAAATGCAAATGGTCATAACTTTTCACTCCGATGTCAAATTCAGGCGCATCACATATCGAGACGCTCAAAATTGAACAATGGAAGCTCTCGAGATATTCAAATGTTCATAACTTTTCACTCGGATGTCCAATTCAGGCGCATCACATCTCGAGATGCTCGAAATTGAACAATGGAAGCTCTCGAGATATTCAAATGGTCATAACTTTTCACACGGAGGTCCGATTCAGGCGCATAATACATCGAGATGCTCGAAATGGAACAACGGAAGCTATCAAGAAATTCAAATGGTCGAAACTTTTCACTCGGATGTCCGATTCAGGCGCATCACATATCGAGACACTCGAAATAGAACAACGGAAGCTCTCGAGATATTCAAATGGTCATAACTTTTCACACGGAGGTGCGATTCAGGCGCACAATATATCGAGACGCTCGAAATTGAACAACAAAAGCTCTCAAGAAATTAAAATGGTCATAACTTTTCACTCGGATGTCCAATTCAGGCACATCACATATCGAGACGCTCGAAATAGAACAATGGAAGCTATGAAGAAATTCAAATGGTCGAAACCATTCACTCGGATGTCCGATTTAAGCGCATCACATATCGAGACGCTCGAAATAGAACAATGGAAGCTCTCGACATATTCCAATGGTCATAACTATTCACACGGAGGTCTTATTCAGGCGCATAATATAACGAGGCGTTCGTCATTGAACAACAGAAGCTCTCGAGAAATTCAAATTGTCATAACTTTTCACAGGGAGGTCCGATTAAGGCGCATAATATATCGAGACGTTCGTAATTGAACAACGGAAGCTCTCGAGAAATTCAAATGGTCATAACTTTTCACTCGGATGTCCAATTCAGGCGCATCACATATCGAGATGCTCGAAATTGAACAATGGAAGCTCTCGAGATATTCAAATGGTCTTAACTTTTCACACAGAGGTCCGATTCAGGCGCATAATACATCGAGATGCTCGAAATTGAACAACGGAAGCTCTCAAGAAATTCAAATGGTCGAAACTTTTCACTCGGATGTCCGATTCAGGCGCATCACATATCGAGACGCTCGAAATAGAACAACGGAAGCTCTCGAGATATTCAAATGGTCATAACTTTTCACACGGATGTGCGATTCAGGCGCAAAATATATCGAGACGCTCGAAATTGGACAACGGAAGCTCTCGAGAAATTCAAATGGTCATAACTTTTCACTCGAATTTCAAATTCAGGCGCATCACATATCGAGACACTCGGAATCGAAAAACAGAAGCTATGAAGAAATTCAAATGGTCATAACTTTACACTCGGATGTCGGATTCATGTGTATCACATATCGAGACGCTCGAAATTGAACAACGAAAGCTCTCGAGATATTCAAATGGTCATAACTTTTCACACGGAGGTCCGATTCAGGCGCATAATACATCGAGATGCTCGAAATGGAACAACGGAAGCTCTCAAGAAATTCAAATGGTCGAAACTTTTCACACGAATGTCCGATTCAGGCGCATTGATGTGAACCTGAGTAGGAGCAGATCGTTTGATACAGGCTACGGAGGTTTTGGATGACGCCACTTCCAGTGAAGGAAGATAAGTCCGGGTAGACGCCACTTCCAGTGAAGGAAGATAAGTCAGGGTAGACGCCACAAGGATTACCTTGGTAAATCTGATAATTGGTTCAACAAGGAACCCGGAGATAAACTCTCACCAAATTTTATCAAAATGCCAAAAGTTCTCTTTATTGAAAATAAAAACCAATACTTATAGTGTATCTGAACAAAAAGATAAAAATAGACATGGGCCTTCTAAACAGTTTGGGCCAAAATTACAATAAAAAAAATTATAACTAAAAAACATATTTAACTTGGGCCTTCAAATTAATCTGGGCCTTCAGCAACAATTAATAGTCTTGATAGTGTCTCTGCCTCTGGGCCTTCATCCTTCTCCACTTGGGCCTTCATCCTTCTCCACTCGGGGGATTTATCCTTCTCCACTTGGGCCTTCGCCCTTTTCCAGTTAGGCCTTTAGCCTGTATTTGGCCAATTTCAAGATTCTCATCACGCATCACATATCGCAAGGCTCGAAATAGAACAACGGAAGCTCTCGAGATATTCAAATGGTCATAACTTTTCACACGGGGGGGCGATTCAGGCGCAACATATATCGAGACGCTCGAAATTGAACAACGGAAGCTATGAAGAAATTCAAATGGTCATAACTTTACACTCGGATGTCGGATTCAGACGCATCACACATTTAGACGCTCAAAATTGAAGAATGAAAGCTCTCGAGATATTCAAATGGTCATGACTTTTCACACGGAGGTGCGATTCAGGCGCATCACATATCGAGACGCTCGAAATAGAACAACGGAAGCTATCGAGATATTCAAATGGTCATAACTTTTCACACGGAGGGGCGATTAAGCCGCAACATATATCGAGACGCTCGAAATTGAACAACGGAAGCTATGAAGAAATTCAAATGGTCATAAGTTTACACTCGGATGTTGGATTCAGACGCATCACATATTGAGACGCTCAAAATTGAACAATGAAAGCTCTCGAGATATTCAAATGGTCATAACTTTCCACACGGAGGTGTGATTCAGGCGCACAATATATCGAGACGCTCGAAATTGAACAACGGAAGCTCTCGAGAAATTTAAATGGACATAAATTTTCACTCGGATGTCCAATTCAGGCGCATCACATATGTAGAAGCTCGAAATTGAACAACGGAAGCTCTAAAGAAATGCAAATGGTTATAACGTTTCACTCGGATGTCATATTCAGGCGCATCACATATCGAGACGCTCAAAATTGAACAATGGAAGCTCTTGAGATATTCAAATGGTCATAACTTTTCATTCGGATGTCCAATTCAGGCGCATCACATCTCGAGATGCTCGAAATTGAACAATGGAAGCTCTCGAGATATTCAAATGGTCATAACTTTTCACACGGAGGTCCGATTCAGGCGCATAATACATCGAGATGCTCGAAATGCAACAACGGAAGCTCTCAAGAAATTCAAATGGTCGAAACTTTTCACTCGGATGTCCGATTCAGGCGCATCACATATCGAGACACTCGAAATAGAACAACGGAAGCTCTCGAGATATTCAAATGGTCATAACTTTTCAGACGGAGGTGCGATTCAGGCGCAAAATATATCACGAGGCTCGAAATTGGACAACGCAAGCTCAAGAGAAATTCAAATGGTCATAACTTTTCAGTCGGATGTCAAATTTAGGCGCATCACATATCGAGACGCTCGAAATGGAAGAACGGAAGCTCTCCAGAAATTCAAATGGTCATAACTTTTCACACGGAGGTCCTATTCAGGCGCTTAATATATCGAGACTCTCGAAATTGAACATTGGAAGCTCTCGGAAATTAAAATGGTCATAACTTTTTACTCGGATGTCCAATTCAGGCACATCACATATCTAGAGGCTCGAAATTGAACAACGGAAGCTCTAAAGAAATGCAAATGGTCATAACTTTTCACTCGGATGTCAAATTCAGGCGCATCACATATCGAGACGCTCAAAATTGAACAATGGAAGCTCTTAAGATATTCAAATGGTCATAACTTTTCACTCGGATGTTCAATTCAGGCGCATCACATATCGAGATGCTCGAAATTGAACAATGGAAGCTCTCGAGATATTCAAATGGTCTTAACTTTTCACACAGAGGTCCGATTCAGGCGCATAATACATCGAGATGCTCGAAATTGAACAACGGAAGCTCTCAAGAAATTCAAATGGTCGAAACTTTTCACTCGGATGTCCGATTCAGGCGCATCACATATCGAGACGCTCGAAATAGAACAACGGAAGCTCTCGAGATATTCAAATGGTCATAACTTTTCACACGGAGGTGCGATTCAGGCGCAAAATATATCGAGACGCTCGAAATTGGACAACGGAAGCTCTCGAGAAATTCAAATGGTCATAACTTTTCACTCGGATTTCAAATTCAGGCGCATCACATATCGAGACACTCGGAATTGAAGAACGGTAGCTATGAAGAAATTCAAATGGTCATAACTTTACACTCGGATGTCGGATTCAGGTGTATCACATATCGAGACGCTCGAAATTGAACAACGAAAGCTCTCGAGATATTCAAATGGTCATAACTTTTCACACGGAGGTCCGATTCAGGCGCATAATACATCGAGATGCTCGAAATGGAACAACGGAAGCTCTCAAGAAATTCAAATGGTCGAAACTTTTCACACGAATGTCCGATTCAGGCGCATTGATGTGAACCTGAGTAGGAGCGGATCGTTTGATACAGGCTACGGAGGTTTTGGATGACGCCACTTCCAGTGAAGGAAGATAAGTCAGGGTAGATGCCACTTCCGGTGAAGGAAGATAAGTCCGGGTAGACGCCACTTCCAGTGAAGGAAGATAAGTCACGGTAGACGCCACAAGGATTACCTTGGTAAATCTGATAATTGGTTCAACAAGGAACCCGGAGATAAACTCTCACCAAATTTTATCAAAATGCCAAAAGTTCTCTTTATTGAAAATAAAAACCAATACTTATAATGTATCTGAACAAAAAGATAAAAATAGACATGGGCCTTCTAAACAGTTTGGGCCAAAATTACAATAAAAAAAATTATAACTAAAAAACATATTTAACTTGGGCCTTCAAATTAATCTGGGCCTTCAGCAACAATTAATAGTCTTGATAGTGTCTCTGCCTCTGGGCCTTCATCCTTCTCCACTTGGGCCTTCATCCTTCTCCACTCGGGGGCTTTATCCTTCTCCACTTGGGCCTTCGCCCTTTTCCAGTTAGGCCTTTAGCCTGTATTTGGCCAATTTCAAGATTCTCATCACGCATCACATATCGCAACGCTCGAAATAGAACAACGGAAGCTCTCGAGATATTCAAATGGTCATAACTTTTCACACGGGGGGCGATTCAGGCGCAACATATATCGAGACGCTCGAAATTGAACAACGGAAGCTATGAAGAAATTCAAATGGTCATAACTTTACACTCGGATGTCGGATTCAGACGCATCACATATTGAGACGCTCAAAATTGAAGAATGAAAGCTCTCGAGATAATAAAATGGTCATAACTTTTCACTCGGATGTCCAATTCCGGCGCATCACATATCTAGACGCTCGAAATTCATCAACGGAAGCTCTAAAGAAATGCAAATGGTCATAACTTTTCAATCGGATGTCAAATTCAGACGCATCACATATCGAGACGCTCAAAGTTGAACAATGGAAGCTCTCGAGATATTCAAATGGTCATAACTTTTTCACACAGAGGTCCGATTCAGGCGCATAATACATCGAGATGCTAGAAATTGAACAACGGAAGCTCTCAAGAAATTCAAGTGGTCGAAACTTTTCACTCGGATGTCAAATTCAGGCGCATCACATATCGAGATGCTCAAAATTGAACAATGGAAGCTCTCGAGATATTTAAATGGTGATAACTTTTCACTCGGATGTCCAATTCAGGCGCATCACATATCGAGATTCTCGAAATTGAACAATGGAAGCTCTCGAGATATTCAAATGGTCATAACTTTTCACACGGAGGTCCGATTGAGGCACATAATACATCGAGATGCTCGAAATTGAACAACGGAAGCTCTCAAGAAATTCAAATGGTCGAAACTTTTCACTCGGATGTCCGATTCAGGCGCATCACATATGACAACGCTAGAAATAGAATAACGGAAGCTCTCGAGATATTCAAATGGTCATAACTTTTCACACGGAGGGGCGATTCAGGCGCAACATATATCGAGACGCTCGAAATTGAACAACGAAAGCTA
>NC_038256.2:15326329-15328059 GCF_000004515.6 Glycine max
TGAAGAAATTCAAATAGTCATAACTTTACACTTGGATGTCGGATTCAGACGCATCACATATTGAGACGCTCAAAATTGAACAATGAAGCTCTCGATAAATTCAAATGGTCATAACTTTTCACTCGGATGTCCAATTCCGGGGCATCACATATCTAGACGCTCGAAATTGAACCACGGAAGCTCTAAAGAAATGCAAATGGTCATAACTTTTCACTCGGATGTCAAATTCAGGCGCATCACATATCGAGATGCTCAAAATTGAACAATGGAAGCTCTCGAGATATTCAAATGGTCATAACTTTTCACTCGGATGTCCAATTCAGGCGCATCACATCTCGAGATGCTCGAAATTGAACTATGGAAGCTCGCGAGATATTCAAATGGTCATAACTTTTCACACGGAGGTCCGATTCAGGCGCATAATACATCGAGATGCTCAAAATGGAACAACGGAAGCTCTCAAGAAATTCAAATGGTCAAACTTTTCACTCGGATGTCCGATTCAAGCGCATCACATATCGAGACGCTCGAAATAGAACAACGGAAACTCTCGAGATATTCAAATGGTCATAACTGTTCACCCGGAGGTGCCATTCAGGCGCATAATATATCGAGACGCTCGAAATTGAACAACGGAAGTTCCAGAGAAATTCAAATGGTCATAACTTTTCACTCGGATGTCCGATTCAGGCGCTTCACAAATCTAGAGGCTCGAAATTGAACAACGAAAGATATGAAGAAATTCAAATGGTCATAACTTTTCAGCCGGATGTCCGATTCAGGTGTATCACATATTGAGACGCTCAAAATTGAACAATGAAGCTCTCGATAAATTCAAATGGTCATAACTTTTCACTCGGATGTCCAATTCCGGGGCATCACATATCTAGACGCTCGAAATTGAACCACGGAAGCTCTAAAGAAATGCAAATGGTCATAACTTTTCACTCGGATGTCAAATTCAGGCGCATCACATATCGAGACGCTCAAAATTGAACAATGGAAGCTCTCGAGATATTCAAATGGTCATAACTTTTCACTCAAATGTCCAATTCAGGCGCATCACATATCGAGATGCTCGAAATTGAACACTGGAAGCTCTCGTGATATTCAAATGGTCATAACTTTTCACACAGAGGTTCGATTCAGGCGCATAATGATGAGGACATGACCAAGAGCAAGGGCAAGGATCCACTTGAAGGACTTGGAGGACCTATGACAAGGGCTAGAGCAAGGAAAGCCAAGGAAGCTCTTCAACAAGTGCTGTCCATACTATTTGAATACAAGCCCAAGTTTCAAGTAGAAAAGTCCAAGGTTGTGAGTTGTATCATGGCCCAAATGGAGGACAAAATGACACCACTTTGTCTCAATTTTTAGAGTGTTTAGTTTGTCTAAATAATGGCCCAATCCTTGTAAAGTTGGCTGACCAAAAATATGTTTTGGGTTAATCAATTAAAAGGGTTTTTTTCAGCTTTAGTTCAAGTTGTAATAAGGGCCCAATTGGCAACCTAGGCATCAGCCTTTTGGGAGACCAAATGGTGGCTGACTTGTTGGCTGTTGGGGGTGACTTTTGGTTGCCACAATTTCAGTTACACTCAGCCATTAAGTTTTTTTTTTTAATTCCCTAGGTTAATGGCATTAAGTTATTTTAATTCTAGGTTAGTGGGTCATTACTAAAATCTGCTGTAAAGCTTCTATATAAGCTGAACCATTTTATCAATAACACAAGT
>NC_038256.2:15328726-15329526 GCF_000004515.6 Glycine max
AATTGAACAATGGAAGCTCTCGAGATATTTAAATGGTCATAACATTTCACTCGGATGTCCAATTCAGGCGCATCACATATCGAGATTCTCGAAATTGAACAATGGAAGCTCTCCAGATATTCAAATGGTCATAACTTTTCACACGGAGGTCCGATTGAGCACATAATACATCGAGATGCTCGAAATTGAACAACGGAAGCTCTCAAGAAATCAAATGGTCGAAACTTTTCACTCGGATGTCCGATTCAGGCGCATCACATATGACAACGCTAGAAATAGAATAACGGAAGCTCTCGAGATATTCAAATGGTCATAACTTTTCACAAAGAGGGGCGATTCAGGCGCAACATATATCGAGACGCTCGAAATTGAACAACGGAAGCTATGAAGAAATTCAAATGGTCATAACTTTTCACTCGGATGTCCGATTCAGGCGCTTCACATATCTAGATGCTCGAAATTGGACAACGGAAGCTATGAAGAAATTCAAATGGTCATACCTTTTTCAGCCGGATGTCCAATTCAGGTGTATCACATATCGAGACGCTCAAAATTGAACAATTGAAGCTCTCGAGATATTCAAATGGTTATAACTTTTCACTCGGATGTCCAATTCAGGCGCATCACATATCGAGATGCTCAAAATTGAACAATGGAAGCTCTCGAGTATATCAAATGGTCATAACTTTTCACACAGAGGTCCGATTCAGGCGCATCACTACATCAGAGATGCTCGAAGTTGAACAAAGGAAGCTCTCAAGAAATTCAAATGGTCGAAACTTTTCACTCGGATGTCAAGT
>NC_038256.2:15330483-15331335 GCF_000004515.6 Glycine max
AACGGAAGCTCGAGAGAAATTCAAATGGTCATAACTTTTCACACGGAGGTCCGACTCAGGCGCGTAATATATCGAGATGTTCGTAATTGAACAACGGAAGCTCTCGAGAAATTCAAATGGTCATAACTTTTCAGTCGGATGTCCAATTTAGGCACATCACATATCTAGACGTTCGCAATGGAACAACGGAAGCTCTCGAGAAATTCAAATGGTCATAACTTTTCACTCGAATGTTCGATTCAGGTGTATCACATGTCAAGATGCTCGAAATTGATCAACGGAAGCTCTCGAGACATTCAAATGGTCATAACTTTTCACACGGAGGTGCGATTCAGGCACATAATACATCGAGATGCTCGAAATGGAACAACGGAAGCTCTCAAGAAATTCAAATGGTCGAAACTTTTAACTCGGATGTCCGATTCAAGCGCATCACATATCGAGACGCTCGAAATAGAATAACGGAAGCTCTCGAGACATTCAAATGGTCATAACTTTTCACACGGAGGTGCGATTCAGGCGCATAATATATCGAGACGCTCGAAATTGAACAATGGAAGCTCCAGAGAAATTCAAATGGTCATAACTTTTCACTCGGATGTCCGATTCAGGCGCTTCACATATCGAGATGCTCAAAATTGAACAACGGAAGCAATGAAGAAATTCAAATGGTCATAACTTTACACTCGGATGTCGGATTCAGACGCATCACATATTGAGACGCTCAAAATTGAACAATGAAGCTCTCGAGAAATTCAAATGGTCATAACTTTTCACTCGGATGTCCAATTCAGGCGCATCACATATCGAGATGCTCGAAATTGAACAATGGAAGCTCTCAAGATATTCAAA
>NC_038256.2:15331682-15332854 GCF_000004515.6 Glycine max
GAAGCTCTCGAGATATTTAAATGGTCATAACTTTTCACTCGGATGTCCAATTCAGGCGCATCACATATCGAGATTCTCGAAATTGAACAATGGAAGCTCTCGAGATATTCAAATGGTCATAACTTTTAGCACGGAGGTCCGATTGAGGCACATAATACATCGAGATGCTCGAAATTGAACAACGGAACCTCTCAAGAAATTCAAATGGTCGAAACTTTTCACTCGGATGTCCGATTCAGGCCCATCACATATCACAACGCTCGAAATAGAACAACGGAAGCTCTCGAGATATTCAAATGGTCATAACTTTTCACACGGAGGTCCGATTGAGGCACATAATACATCGAGATGCTCGAAATTGAACAACGGAACCTCTCAATAAATTCAAATGGTCGAAACTTTTCACTCGGATGTCCGATTCAAGCGCATCACATATCACAACGCTCGAAATAGAACAACGGAAGCTCTCGAGATATTCAAATGGTCATAACTTTTCACACGGAGGGGCGATTCACGCGCAACATATATCGAGACGCTTGAAATTGAACAACGGAAGCTATGAAGAAATTCAAATGGTTTAACTTTACACTTTGACTTCGGATTCAGACGCATCACATATTGAGACGCTAAAAATTGAACAATGAAAGCTCCCGAGATATTCAAATGGCCATAACTTTTCACTCGGAGGTCCGATTCAGGCGCATAATACATCGAGATGCTCGAAATGGGACAACGGTGCTCTCGAGAAATTCCAATGGTCGAAAATTTTCATTTTCATGTCCGATTCAGGGGCATCTCATATCGAGACGCTAGAAATAGCCCAATGGAAGCTCTCGAGATATTCAAAAGGTCATAACTTTTCACACGGAGGTGTGATTCAGGCGCACACCATATAGAGACGCTCGAAATTGAACAACAAAAGCTCTCAGGAAATTCAAATGGTCGAAACTATTCACTCGCATGTCCGATTCAAGCGCATCACAGATCGAGACGCTCGAAATCGAACAATGGAAGCTCTCGACATATTCCAATGGTCATAACTTTTCACACGGAGGTCCGAGTCAGGCGCATAATACATAGAGATGCTCGAAATGGAACAATGGAAGCTCTCGAGAAATTCAAATTGTCATAACTTTTCACAGGGAGGTCCGATTAAGGCGCATAATATATCG
>NC_038256.2:15332954-15333736 GCF_000004515.6 Glycine max
TTCGTGTGTATAGGTTAGGCCCACGGATTAGATATTCAAATGGTCATAACTTTTCACACAGAGCTCCGATTGAGGCACATAATACATCAAGATGCTCGAAATTGAACAACGGAACCTCTCAAGAAATTCAAATGGTCGAAACTTTTCACTTGGATGTCCGATTCAGGCGCATCACAAATCGCATCGCTCGAAATAGAACAATGGAAGCTCTCGAGATATTCAAATGGTCATAACTTTTCACACGGAGGAGCGATTCAGACGCAACATATATCGAGACGCTCCAAATTGAACAACGGAAGCTCTCGAGAAATTCAAATGGTCATAACTTTTGACTCAGATGTCCAATTCAGGCGCTTCACATATCGAGATGCTAAAAATTGAACAACGGAAGCTATGAAGAAAATCAAATGGTCATAACTTCTCACTCGGATGTCCGATTCAGGTGTATCACATATCAAGATGCTCGAAATTGATCAACGGAAGCTCTCGAGAAATTCAAATGGTCATAACTTTTCACACGGAGGCCCTATTAATGCGCTTAATATATCGAGACGCTCGAAATTGAACAACAGAAGCTCTCAGGAAATTAAAATGGTCATAAGTTCTCACTCGGATGTCTGATTCAGCGAATCATATATCGAGATGCTCGAAATTGATCAATGGAAAGTCTCGAGATATTCAAATGGTCATAACTTTATAACATGGTGGCCTGATTCAGCGCATAATATATCGAGACGTTCGCAATTGAACAACGGAAGCTCTCGTGAAATTCAAATGGTCAT
>NC_038256.2:15333836-15334403 GCF_000004515.6 Glycine max
CCTATTCAGGCGCTTAATATATTGAGACGCTCGAAATTGAACAACGGAAGCTCTCGGGGAATTAAAATGGTCATAAGTTTTCATTCGGATGTCCGATTCTGGCGAATCATATATCGAGACGCTCGAAATTGATCAATGGAAGCTCTCGAGATATTCAAATGGTCATAACTTTTAACACGGTGGTCTGATTCAGGCGCATAATATAACGAGACGTTTGTAATTGAACAATGGAAGCTTTCAAGAAATTCAAATGGTCAGAGCTTTTCACACGGAGGACCGATTCAGGCGCGTAATATATCGAGATGTTCGTAACTGAACAACGGAAGCTCTCGAGAAATTCAAATGGTCATAACTTTTCACTCGGATGTCCAATTCAGGCGCATCACATATCTAGATGCTCGAAATTCATCAACCGAAGCTCTATAGAAATGCAAATGGTCATAAGTTTTCACTCGGATGTCAAATTCAGGCGCATCACATATCGAGACGCTCAAAATTGAACAATGCTTGCTCTCGAGATATTCAAATGGTCATAACTTTTCACTCGCATTTGTCCAATTCAGGGGC
>NC_038256.2:15334639-15336233 GCF_000004515.6 Glycine max
AAATGGTCATACTTTTCACACGGAGGTCCGATTGAGGCACATAATACATCGAGATGCTCGAAATTGAACAACGAAACCTCTCAAAAAATTCAAATGGTCGAAACTTTTCACTCGGATGTCCGATTCAAGCGCATCACAAATCGCGACGCTCGAAATAGAACAAAGGAAGCTCTAAAGAAATTCAAATGGTTATAACTTTTCACATGGATGTCCGATTCAGGCGCATCACAAATCGCGACGCTCGAAATAGAACAATGGAAGCTCTCGAGATATTCAAATGGTCATAACTTTTCACACGGAGGGGCGATTCAGGCGCAACATATATCGAGACGCTCGAAATTGAACAACGAAAGCTCTCGAGAAATTCAAATGGTCCTAACTTTTCACTCAGATGTCCGATTCAGGCCCTACACATATCGAGATGCTAAAAATTGAACAACGGAAGCTATGAAGGAATTCAAATGGTCATAACTTTTGACTCGGATGTCCGATTCAGGCGCTTCACATATCGAGATGCTCGAAATTGAACAACGGAAGCTATGAAGAAATTCAAATGGTCATAACTTTACACTCGGATGTCGGATTCAGACACATCACATATTGAGACGCTCAAAACTGAACAATGAAACCTCTCGAGATATTCAAATGGTCAAAACTTTTCACTCGGATTTCCGATTCAGGCGCTTCACATATCGAGATGCACGAAATTGAACAACGGAAGTTATGAAGAAATTCAAATGGTCATAACTTCACTCGGATGTCCGATTCAGGTGTATCACATATCGAGACGCTCGAAATTGAACAACGGAAGCTCTAAAGAAATGCCGATCGTTGAACCTTTTGTACTCGGATGTCAAATTCAGGCGCATCACATATCGAGACGCTCAAAATTGAACAATGGAAGCTCTTGAGATATTCAAATGGTCATAACTTTTCATTCGGATGTCCAATTCAGGCGCATCACATCTCGAGATGCTCGAAATTGAACAATGGAAGCTCTCGAGATATTCGAATGGTCATAACTTTTCACACGGAGGTCCGATTCAGGCGCATAATACATCGAGATGCTCGAAATGCAACAACGGAAGCTCTCAAGAAATTCAAATGGTCGAAACTTTTCACTCGGATGTCCGATTCAGGCGCATCACATATCGAGACACTCGAAATAGAACAACGGAAGCTCTCGAGATATTCAAATGGTCATAACTTTTCAGACGGAGGTGCGATTCAGGCGCAAAATATATCACGAGGCTCGAAATTGGACAACGCAAGCTCAAGAGAAATTCAAATGGTCATAACTTTTCAGTCGGATGTCAAATTCAGGCGCATCACATATCGAGACGCTCGAAATGGAAGAACGGAAGCTCTCCAGAAATTCAAAATGGTCATAACTTTTCACACGGAGGTCCTATTCAGGCGCTTAATATATCGAGACTCTCGAAATTGAACAATGGAAGCTCTCGGGAAATTAAAATGGTCATAACTTTTCACTCGGATGTCCAATTCAGCACATCACATATCTAGAGGCTCGAAATTGAACAACGGAAGCTCTAAAGAAATGCAAATGGTCATAACTTTTCACTCGGATGTCAAA
>NC_038256.2:15336967-15338356 GCF_000004515.6 Glycine max
GATTCAGGCGCATTGATGTGAACCTGAGTAGGAGCGGATCGTTTGATACAGGCTACGGAGGTTTTGGATGACGCCACTTCCAGTGAAGGAAGATAAGTCAGGGTAGACGCCACTTCCGGTGAAGGAAGATAAGTCCGGGTAGACGCCACTTCCAGTGAAGGAAGATAAGTCACGGTAGACGCCACAAGGATTACCTTGGTAAATCTGATAATTGGTTCAACAAGGAACCCGGAGATAAACTCTCACCAAATTTTATCAAAATGCCAAAAGTTCTCTTTATTGAAAATAAAAACCAATACTTATAGTGTATCTGAACAAAAAGATAAAAATAGACATGGGCCTTCTAAACAGTTTGGGTCAAAATTACAATAAAAAAAATTATAACTAAAAAACATATTTAACTTGGGCCTTCAAATTAATCTGGGCCTTCAGCAACAATTAATAGTCTTGATAATGTCTCTGCCTCTGGGCCTTCATCCTTCTCCACTTGGGCCTTCATCCTTCTCCACTCGGGGGCTTTGTCCTTCTCCACTTGGGCCTTCGCCCTTTTCCAGTTAGGCCTTTAGCCTGTATTTGGCCAATTTCAAGATTCTCATCACGCATCACATATCGCAACGCTCGAAATAGAACAACGGAAGCTTTCGAGATATTCAAATGGTCATAACTTTTCACTTAGAGGTCCGATTCAGGCGCATAATATATCGAGACGCTCGAAATTCAACAATGGAAGCTCTGGAGCAATTCAAATGGTCATAACTTTTCACTCGGAGGTTCGATTCAGGCGCATCACATATTGAGACGCTCAAAATTGAAGAATGAAAGCTCTCAAGATATTCAAATGGTCATGACTTTTCACACGGAGGTGCGATTCAGGCGCATCACATATCGAGACGCTCGAAATAGAACAACGGAAGCTATCGAGATATTCAAATGGTCATAACTTTTCACACGGAGGGGCGATTAAGCCGCAACATATATCGAGACGCTCGAAATTGAACAACGGAAGCTATGAAGAAATTCAAATGGTCATAAGTTTACACTCGGATGTTGGATTCAGACGCATCACATATTGAGACGCTCAAAATTGAACAATGAAAGCTCTTGAGATATTCAAATGGTCATAACTTTCCACACAGAGTGATGGAAGCTTGCTTGTGGAGCTTCTATGGAGGCTGGATCTTTGAGCTTCAATGGGGTCCTTTAATGGTGATTTTCCACCATGGAGATGCAGCGGAAGACAAAGGAAAATAGGTGAGAGGAGGCGCCATCCATTAAGGAATAAGCCATGGAAGAAGGAGCTTCACCACCAAGATGAGCCTTGGATAAGAAGCTTGGAGAAGATGCTTCAATGGAGGAAAAGAAAGAGGGAGAGAAAGAGAGAGGGGGGAG
>NC_038256.2:15340360-15359376 GCF_000004515.6 Glycine max
TGCGCATCATTCACCGAGACGTTCGAAATAGACCAATGGAAGCTCTAGACGTTTGCCAATGATCATAAGAAGTCCTCGAGAAATTCAAATCGTGCTCATTATTCACTGAGACGTTCAACTCAGGCCCATAGAAGCTCTAGAGACTTGCAAATGATCAAAAGTAGCTCTCCGGAAATTCAAATGGTCAGCATTTTTCACCGAGAGGTTCGATTCAGGCCCATAAAAGCTCGAGACTCTTGAAAATGGTCAACGGAAGCTCTCGGGAAATTCAAATGGTCATCGCTTTTCACTCGGATGTCCAATTCAGGCCCATCACATATCTCGAGGCTCGAAATTGAACCACGGAAGCTCTAAAGAAATGCAAATGGTCATAACTTTCACTCGGATGTCAAATTCAGGGCATCACATATCGAGACGCTCAAAAATGAACACCGGAAGCTCTTGAGATAATCAAAATGGTCATAACTATTCACTCGGATGTCCAATTCAGGCGCATCACATATCGAGATGCTCGAAATGAACAATGGAAGCTCTCGAGATATTCAAATGGTCTTAACTTTTCACACAGAGGTCCGATTCAGGCGCATAATACATCGAGATGCTCGAAAATGAACAACGGAAGCTCTCAAGAAATTCAAATGGTCGAAACTTTTCACTCGGTTGTCCAATTCAGGCGCATCACATACGAGATGCTCGAAATTGAACAATGGAAGCTCTCGAGATATTCAAATAGTCTTAACTTTTCACACAGAGGTCCGATTCAGGCGCATAATACATCGAGATGCTCGAAATTAAACAACGGAAGCTCTCAAGAAATTCAAATGGTCGAAACTTTTCACTCGGATGTCCGATTCAGGCGCATCACATATCGAGACGCTCGAAATAGAACAACGGAAGCTCTCGAGATATTCAAATGGTCATAACTTTTCACTCGGATGTCCAATTCAGGCGCATCACATATCGAGATGCTCGAAATTGAACAATAGAAGCTCTCGAGAAATTCAAATTGTCATAACTTTTCACAGGGAGGTCCGATTAAGGCGCATAATATATCGAGATGTTCGTAATTGAACAACGGAAGCTCTCGGGAAATTAAAATGGTCATAACTTTCTCTTTCCCCTCCCTCTGTATGAGTCGAGAGGTCCCTTCTTTTTAACCCCCTTAAATGAAAAAAGGGGTTCCCCGACTTAGATAGGGAACTATGCGAGTGACCTACCTAATCTTATTGTAGAAATTTTCAGGATCAATGATTAGACCATGCAAACTAGAAATGCTTTTTCTTGTATAAAGGAAGGGATTACTCGATCCATTTCCATATCGATCATGATATATATAATAATTCGAGCACCCATTTCAAACGCATATCCAATTTTTGCACAGCAGGATTATGAAAATCCCCGAGAAGCAACCGGTCGTATTGTCTGTGCCAATTGCTCGGATGTCCAATTCAGGCACATCACATATCTAGAGGCTCGAAATTGAACAACGGAAGCTCTAAAGAAATGCAAATGGTCATAACTTTTCACTCGGATGTCAAATTCAGGCGCTCACATATCGAGACGCTCGAAATTGAACAATGGAAGCTATCGAGATATTCAAATGGTCATAACTTTTCACACGGAGGTGCGATTCAGGCGCACAATATATCGAGACGCTCGAAATTGAACAACAAAAGCTCTCAAGAAATTCAAATGGTCGAAACTATTTACTCGGATGTCCGATTCAAGCGCATCACATATCGAGACGCTCGAAATAGAACAATGGAAGCTCTCGACATATTCCAATGGTAATAACTATTCACACGGAGGTCTTATTCAGGCGCATAATATAACGAGGCGTTCGTCATTGAACAACAGAAGCTCTCGAGAAATTCAAATTGTCATAACTTTTCACAGGGAGGTCCGATTAAGGCGCATAATATATCGAGACGCTCGAAATTGAACAACGGAAGCTCTCCAGAATTCAAATGGTCATAACTTTTCACACGGAGGTCCTATTCAGGCGCTTAATATATCGAGAC
The DNA here is from genome assembly GCF_000004515.6 of Glycine max. Classification (NCBI taxonomy): domain Eukaryota; kingdom Viridiplantae; phylum Streptophyta; class Magnoliopsida; order Fabales; family Fabaceae; genus Glycine; species Glycine max. The sequence continues at coordinate 15,342,382 of NC_038256.2, forward strand.
TCTCGAAATTGAACAACGGAAGCTCTCGGGAAATTAAAATGGTCATAACTTTTCACTCGGATGTCCAATTCAGGCACATCACATATCTAGAGGCTCGAAATTGAACAACGGAAGCTCTAAAGAAATGCAAATGCTCATAACTTTTCACTCGGATGTCAAATTCAGGCACATCACATATCGAGACGCTCGAAATTGAACAATGGGAAGCTCTCGAGATATTCAAATGGTCATAACTTTTCACACGGAGGTGCGATTCAGGCGCACAATATATCGAGACGCTCGAAATTGAACAACAAAAGCTCTCAAGAAATTCAAATGGTCGAAACTATTCACTCGGATGTCCGATTCAAGCGCATCACATATCGAGACGCTCGAAATAGAACAATGGAAGCTCTCGACATATTCCAATGGTCATAACTTTTCACACGGAGGTCCGATTCAGGCGCATAATACATCGAGATGCTCGAAATGGAACAATGGAAGCTCTCGAGAAATTCAAATTGTCATAACTTTTCACAGGGAGGTCCGATTAAGGCGCATAATATATCGAGACGTTCGCAATTGAACAACGAAAGCTCTCGAGATATTCAAATGGTCATAACTTTTCACACGGAGGTCCGATTCAGGCGCATAATACATCGAGAAGCTTGAAATGGAACAACGGAAGCTCTCAAGAAATTCAAATGGTCGAAACTTTTCACTCGGATGTCCAATTCAGGCGCATCACATATCGAGATGCTCGAAATAGAACAACGGAAGCTCTCGAGATATTCAAATGGTCATAACTTTTCACTCGGATGTCCAATTCAGGCGCATCACATATCGAGATGCTCGAAATTCAACAATGGAAGCTCTCGAGATATTCAAATGGTAATAACTTTTCACACGGAGGTGCGATTCAGGCGCACAATATATCGAGACGCTCGAAATTGAACAACAAAAGCTCTCAAGAAATTCGAATGGTCGAAACTATTCACTCGGATGTCCGATTCAAGCGCATCACATATCGAGACGCTCGAAATAGAACAATGGAAGCTCTCGACATATTCCAATGGTAATAACTATTCACACGGAGGTCTTATTCAGGCGCATAATATAACGAGGCGTTCGTCATTAAACAACAGAAGCTCTCGAGAAATTCAAATTGTCATAACTTTTCACAGGGGAGGTCCGATTAAGGCGCATAATATATCGAGACGTTCGTAATTGAACAACGGAAGCTCTCGAGAAATTCAAATGGTCATAACTTTTCACTCGGATGTCCAATTCAGGCACATCACATATCTAGAGGCTCGAAATTGAACAACGGAAGCTCTGGCAGAAATTAATCTCTACATCTCTTTTCACACGGAGGTCCGATTCAGGCGCATGATAGATCGAGACTCTCGAAATTGAACAACGGAAGCTCTCGAGAAATTCAAATGGTCATAACTTTTCACTCGGATGTCCAATTCAGGCACATCACATATCGAGACGCTCGAAATTGAACAACGGAAGCTCTCAAGAAATGCAAATGGTCATAACTTTTCACTCGGATGTCCAATTCAGGCGCATCACATATCGAGACGCTCGAAATTGAACAATGGAAGCTCTCGAGATATTCAAATGGTCATAACTTTTCACACGGAGGTGCGATTCAGGCGCACAATATATCGAGACGCTCGAAATTGAACAACAGAAGCTCTCAAGAAATTCAAATGGTCGAAACTATTCACTCGGATGTCCGATTCAAGCGCATCACATATCGAGACGCTCGAAATAGAACAATGGAAGCTCTCGACATATTCCAATGGTCATAACTTTTCACACGGAGGTCCGATTCAGGCGCATAATACATCGAGATGCTCGAAATGGAACAATGGAAGCTCTCGAGAAATTCAAATTGTCATAACTTTTCACAGGGAGGTCCGATTAAGGCGCATAATATATCGAGACGTTCGTAATTGAACAACGAAAGCTCTCGAGATATTCAAATGGTCATAACTTTTCACACGGAGGTCCGATTCAGGCGCATAATACATCGAGATGCTCGAAATGGAACAGCGGAAGCTCTCAAGAAATTCAAATGGTCGAAACTTTTCACTCGGATGTCCAATTCAGGCACATCACATATCTAGAGGCTCGAAATTGAACATCGGAAGCTCTAAAGAAATGCAACTGGTCATAACTTTTCACTCGGATGTCAAATTCAGGCGCATCACATATCGAGACGCTCAAAATTGAACAATGGAAGCTCTCGAGATATTCAAATGTTCATAAGTTTTCGCTCGGATGTCCAATTCAGGCGCATCACATCTCGAGATGCTCGAAATGGAACAATGGAAGCTCTCGAGATATTCAAATGGTCATAACTTTTCACACGGAGGTCCGATTCAGTCGCATAATACATCGAGATGCTCGAAATGGAACAGCGGAAGCTATCAAGAAATTCAAATGGTTGAAACTTTTCACTCGGATGTCCGATTCAGGCGCATCACATATCGAGACACTCGAAATAGAACAACGGAAGCTCTCGAGATATTCAAATGGTCATAACTTTTCACACGGAGGTGCGATTCAGGCGCACAATATATCGAGACGCTCGAAATTGAACAACAAAAGCTCTCAAGAAATTCAAATGGTCGAAACTATTCACTCGGATGTCCGATTCAAGCGCATCACATATAGAGACGCTCGAAATAGAACAATGGAAGCTCTCGACATATTCCAATGGTCATAACTATTCACACAGAGGTCTTATTCAGGCGCATAATATAACGAGGCGTTCGTCATTGAACAACAGAAGCTCTGGAGAAATTCAAATGGTCATAACTTTTCACTCGGATGTCCAATTCAGGCACATCAAATATCGTAGAGGCTCGAAATTGAACAACGGAAGCTCTAAAGAAATGCAAATGGTCATAACTTTTCTCTCGGATGTCAAATTCAGGTGCATCACATATCGAGACGCTCAAAATTGAACAATGGAAGCTCTTGAGATATTCAAATGGTCATAACTTTTCACTCGGATGTTCAATTCAGGCGCATCACATATCGAGATGCTCGGAATTGAACAATGGAAGCTCTCGAGATATTCAAATGGTCTTAACTTTTCACACAGAGGTCCGATTCAGGCGCATAATACATCGAGATGCTCGAAATTGAACAACGGAAGCTCTCAAGAAATTCAAATGGTCGAAACTTTTCACTCGGATGTCTGATTCAGGCGCATCACATATCAAGACGCTCGAAATAGAACAACGGAAGCTCTCGAGATATTCAAATGGTCATAACTTTTCACACGGAGGTGCGATTCAGGCGCAAAATATATCGAGACGCTCGAAATTGGACAACGGAAGCTCTCGAGAAATTCAAATGGTCATAACTTTTCACTCGGATTTCAAATTCAGGCGCATCACATATCGAGACACTCGGAATTGAAGAACGGAAGCTATGAAGAAATTCAAATGGTCATAACTTTACACTCGGATGTCGGATTCAGGTGTATCACATATCGAGACGCTCGAAATTGAACAACGAAAGCTCTCGAGATATTCAAATGGTCATAACTTTTCACACGGAGGTCCGATTCAGGCGCATAATACATCGAGATGCTCGAAATGGAACAACGGAAGCTCTCAAGAAATTCAAATGGTCGAAACTTTTCACACGAATGTCCGATTCAGGCGCATTGATGTGAACCTGAGTAGGAGCGGATCGTTTGATACAGGCTACGGAGGTTTTGGATGATGCCACTTCCAGTGAAGGAAGATAAGTCAGGGTAGACGCCACTTCCGGTGAAGGAAGATAAGTCCGGGTAGACGCCACTTCCAGTGAAGGAAGATAAGTCACGGTAGACGCCACAAGGATTACCTTGGTAAATCTGATAATTGGTTCAACAAGGAACCCGGAGATAAACTCTCACCAAATTTTATCAAAATGCCAAAAGTTCTCTTTATTGAATATAAAAACCAATACTTATAGTGTATCTGAACAAAAAGATAAAAATAGACATGGGCCTTTTAAACAGTTTGGGCCAAAATTACAATAAAAAAAATTATAACTAAAAAACATATTTAACTTGGGCCTTCAAATTAATCTGGGCCTTCAGCAACAATTAATAGTCTTGATAGTGTCTCTGCCTCTGGGCCTTCATCCTTCTCCACTCGGGGGCTTTATCCTTCTCCACTTGGGCCTTCGCCCTTTTCCAGTTAGGCCTTTAGCCTGTATTTGGCCAATTTCAAGATTCTCATCACGCATCACATATCGCAACGCTCGAAATAGAACAACGGAAGCTCTCGAGATATTCAAATGGTCATAAGTTTTCACACGGGGGGGCGATTCAGGCGCAACATATATCGAGACGCTCGAAATTGAACAACGGAAGCTATGAAGAAATTCAAATGGTTATAACTTTACACTGGGATGTCGGATTCAGACGCATCACATATTGAGACGCTCAAAATTGAAGAATGAAAGCTCTCAAGATATTCAAATGGTCATGACTTTTCACACGGAGGTGCGATTCAGGCGCATCACATATCGAGACGCTCGAAATAGAACAACGGAAGCTATCGAGATATTCAAATGGTCATAACTTTTCACACGGAGGGGCGATTAAGCCGCAACATATATCGAGACGCTCGAAATTGAACAACGGAAGCTATGAAGAAATTCAAATGGTCATAAGTTTACACTCGGATGTTGGATTCAGACGCATCACATATTGAGACGCTCAAAATTGAACAATGAAAGCTCTTGAGATATTCAAATGGTCATAACTTTCCACACAGAGTGATGGAAGCTTGCTTGTGGAGCTTCTATGGAGGCTGGATCTTTGAGCTTCAATGGGGTCCTTTAATGGTGATTTTCCACCATGGAGATGCAGCGGAAGACAAAGGAAAATAGGTGAGAGGAGGCGCCATCCATTAAGGAATAAGCCATGGAAGAAGGAGCTTCACCACCAAGATGAGCCTTGGATAAGAAGCTTGGAGAAGATGCTTCAATGGAGGAAAAGAAAGAGGGAGAGAAAGAGAGAGGGGGGAGCACGAAATTGAAGGAATAAAAGAGGTATAGAAGTGGAACTTTGAAGTATGTCTCACAAGACTCTCATTCATCAAAGTTACAACAAGTGTTACACATGCTTCTATTTATAGACTAGGTAGCTTCCTTGAGAAGCTTTCTTGAGAAAACTTCCTTGAGAAGCTTCTTTGAGAAAACTTCCTTGAGAAGCTAGAGCTTAGCTACACACACCCCTCTCATAACTAAGCTCACCTCCTTGAGAAGCTTCCTTAAGAAGATTCCTAAAGAAGCTAGAGCTTAGCTACACATACCTCTCTAATAGCTAAGCTCACCTCCTTGAGATGAGAAGCTAGAGCTTAGCTACACACCCCCTATAATAGCTAAGCTCACCCCCATGACAAAAAACATGAAAATAATAAAAAAAAAGTCCTTATTACAAAGACAACTCAAAATGCCCCGAAATACAAGGCTAAAACCCTATACTACTAGAATGGCCAAAATACAAGGCCTAGACGAAGGAAAAACCTATTCTAATATTTACAAAGATAAGCGGGCTCATACTTAGCCCATGGGCTCGAAATCTACCCTAAGGCTCATGAGAACCCTAGGGCCTTTCCTTGGATCTCTAGCCCAATCTACTTGGAGTCTTCTAGCCAATGCCCTTGCGGGGTAGGATTGCATCATTCCCTCCACCTTGGAAAGGATTTGACCTCAAATCCCGAGGTTCTTCATACTCTGGGCTCCTTCCCTCAACACCTGTAAAAAGAACAAAAACACATGTATTAGTGGTGTTTGGTATGTTGAAGTAAGGTAAGGTCTGCAAACCCATTTCCTGGGCATCTTCCCATGAAGGAACATGGTTTCTCACCAACTCAATGAGTGGTGCTACAAGTATAGAAAAATATGGGACAAACCTTTTGTAAAAGTTTGTTAAGTCATGGATGCCCCAAATTTTTCTTATACTTGGTGGAGTGAGCCACTCAGGAATGACCTTTATTCTCTTAGGGTTCATGGGAACCCGTTGATCACTATTTGAAAAATTAAGAAAAGTAACGCAATAAAACATACCTTTTTATGTATTTTCATATTGATTATTCCTACCAAAAAGTATGACAAACCTAAGGTGTCCCATATGAGTACCTAAGTTTGTATTGAAACTAAAAATAAGAACAAACCTACCTAATGGGTCCCTATGTACACACACCATGAAGATGTTAGGTGTACGAGTGATTTTACAAAAGAGGGTTGCACCACTCAAAACATTCATCATACCACCTATTTTAGGGACTTGGTGCCTAATAATACCTATTTTGGGCACCAAAAAAGCACAAGGATATAAGCTCTTGCGAACCAAACCCTCATCCAACAACTTCTTTACTTGAGGAATAAACTCAAGCCCAAGAGGTGTTGTAATGCTAGCAAGTGTCTTTTTACAAAAGAGAAAATGTGGAGGTTTTCTAAGAGGGAAAGTTTCTTTAATGTTTGTCTTTATTATAAAATGAGTTTCCTTCTTAGCTAACCTCTTGGAGGAGACACTTACCTCCTTACACTTCTCTTTAACCACTAATGGTTGTCCATCTTCTTGGGGGTAGATTTCTTCACTAGATCCTTCCCCTTTTGCTTCTTCACTTTCACTAGAGGAAGGTGAAGTAGTAGCCTCATCTTGGCTACTATAAATGTCTTGGCCCCTCATAATCATGGTTTTTGTGGTGGGGCATTGAGAAGTAATGTGTCCTCTTCCAAGACATTTAAAGCACTTTATAGAGCTAGTTTTCTCTTGCATACTAGCCTTAGGGGCTTGCTTTTCTATTGCCTTCCCCTTATCATCTTTGGGCTTAGAAGGTGTCACCCCTAAGATGCCTTGACCTTGGTCTTTCTTTGGATAAGAGTGAGAGCCATAAGATTTTGAAGTAGACTTCTTTTTAAGTTGTTGCTCTACCCTTATTTCCCAATCTAAGTTAGCCTCTACATTGTCCTTCCCATGGAAGTATGAGAGGTTAATGTTAGCCTCTTGAGGCTTTCTTTCCTTTTCTCTTCTATGGGAGTGAGGTCTAAGATGTGACCTATGCCTTCCTTCGTAATAGTCACGAAGTTCTTCACTTAGGCTCTTGCAAGAGTTATGACTACTATAGGAGGCATGTTTTTCTCTTTTCATTTCTTTCATTATTTTTCTTCTTTCTTCCTCTCTTATTTTCTTTCTTTCATCTTGACTTATTTCTTCCACTCTTTTTTTTCCTTTTTCTTTTCTCTCTTGTTTTTCTTTCCATAACTTGAGGAACTCAACTCATCTAAGATTCTAGATAAAGGGTCTTTATGACTAGTACCCTCGCCATTAACACTAGATGAATGATGACTCATGTTGGTTCCTAAGTTGTGGTTCTTTCTTGTTGGAGGTTTGAAAACAAAAGGTAAAAGAAACTATGGTTGAAACTAGCCAAATAAACACTAAAAGAGGTGTGAAAGATAAGGTAAAAAAAACTAATTGGTAAAATGCAAGTTATCTAGGCGGTTTGACAATGGAAGGTAAAAGAAATAAGCCATGAAAGTAAGCAAGAAATGTAAACTAGGTGAATCCTAAGAGTGTTTGGATGACCACATTCAAGGTTCCCAACAAAACACTCACTATCCTAAGTAAAAATTGCCTAAAATTATTACACACAAATAGAAGTTTGGTAACCTATTGGAGGCTCCCAACACACTTCCAATGAAAGGCCTTTTTGTTACAAAAACTTGAAAGCAATGAAGGTAAGTAAATTGCAAATTACAAAATTACAAAACGGTCCTCAATTTTGGTGGTTGTTCTCTCTTTGGTGATTCACTCAATTTGGAGTGCTTCTTTGTCCAATAGCTCTTAAGGTGGTTGGCCCCTTGCTTCTGGACTCAAATTCTTCAAGGGATGACACCAATCCTCCTTCCAATTCCCTATATGGCAACCCACAAACAAGGAAACAAAGAGACAAGCAATAACCAAAGACCAAAAAAAATGAAATGAAAGCTAAACCAATGGAGTTTTAACAAGACAATTTTTCAAGGATTATTCAACAATTAAAGCAATGAAAAGGACATAGAAGCAAGCTAGGACTCAAAGAGAAACTTAGAATGGCTCTAGAGTAGAGTAAAAAAAACTGAAAAAAAAGGCTCAACAAAACTCTAGCTTTGCCACTTGTCTTCACACTAATTTTGAATTGAAATTTCCAATTATAGAATAAATTTTGAGCCAAAACAACAAGCACCCTTCCCTTTCACCTTTTTTTTCTGGATACTGATTTTCCTGCCAACTTGTGCGATTTTTCGTATTTTTTCCTTTTATCCAAATCACTGGTTTCTTTTTTTATAACTTTTTTCCAGATGTCTATAAAATTCAGTAAAAAGTTTAGCTCAAAATTCGAAGTAACCAATTCTCAGTAATTTTTACAAGTTTGTATGTCCAAGCTGCCAGCACCAGCGATTTGTTTCTTTAAGCATGGTATATTGATTGCCTTGGGCTTACTTTCAACCTTCCTATGTATGTTGAACTCACTAGGATTGTTTACCACAGTTTTCGGAGTTCAATATTCACTTAGGATCAACATTTCAGCCAGCAATTCAATCACCAAAACTCAAATTCACAATAGACACAATCATAAAGAAACCTAAAAGTTCAAGAAAAGGTTCACAATCAAAGACTCTCTAAGAATTTTGCATGAACATGTTAAGGACTAATTAACATGAAAGATTTGACTCAAATCAAATAATAGGCTAAAAGAATTTCATACACTCATGAACAAATGAGTTAGACAAAGAAACAAGAAAATAAAATTCAGCACAACATAAGAAATCTTATGTGACAAGTTTCATGACTAGACATGACTTCTATGACAAAACTACAATAGGTGAACAAGTCACTCTAGATTTATGAGGTTTTCTTCTACTTTAATATTTTTGTAAGAATTTTATGGTTTAGGTTTCAGCCACAAAAAATAACAAGACAAAACTCAAAGGAACCTAAACTCAACACAATTCATGGTTCAAGAACAAGAACAAGAAATTTGAACCATAGAAAATCAAATCTAACTTCTATAGCAAGTTTAATCGGTGGAAACTCTAAAGAATCATGTTAACAACATTTAGAACAAGACATGTGAGGAGATACATGGAGAAAAATTAAGAAACAACAATGGAAGAGAAGGCAAAGAAAAAAAATCAACATTCAATTTCGAGCGTCTCGATATATTACGGGACTCAATAAGACATCCTGATGGAAGCTTGCTTGTGGAGCTTCTATGGAGGCTGGATCTTTGAGCTTCAATGGGGTCCTTTAATGGTGATTTTCCACCATGGAGATGCAGCGGAAGACAAAGGAAAATAGGTGAGAGGAGGCGCCATCCATTAAGGAATAAGCCATGGAAGAAGGAGCTTCACCACCAAGATGAGCCTTGGATAAGAAGCTTGGAGAAGATGCTTCAATGGAGGAAAAGAAAGAGGGAGAGAAAGAGAGAGGGGGGAGCACGAAATTGAAGGAATAAAAGAGGTATAGAAGTGGAACTTTGAAGTATGTCTCACAAGACTCTCATTCATCAAAGTTACAACAAGTGTTACACATGCTTCTATTTATAGACTAGGTAGCTTCCTTGAGAAGCTTTCTTGAGATTTATAGACTAGGTAGCTTCCTTGAGAAGCTTTCTTGAGAAAGCTTCTTTGAGAAAACTTCCTTGAGAAGCTAGAGCTTAGCTACACACACCCCTCTCATAACTAAGCTCACCTCCTTGAGAAGCTTCCTTAAGAAGATTCCTAAAGAAGCTAGAGCTTAGCTACACATACCTCTCTAATAGCTAAGCTCACCTCCTTGAGATGAGAAGCTAGAGCTTAGCTACACACCCCCTATAATAGCTAAGCTCACCCCCATGACAAAAAACATGAAAATAATAAAAAAAAAGTCCTTATTACAAAGACAACTCAAAATGCCCCGAAATACAAGGCTAAAACCCTATACTACTAGAATGGCCAAAATACAAGGCCTAGACGAAGGAAAAACCTATTCTAATATTTACAAAGATAAGCGGGCTCATACTTAGCCCATGGGCTCGAAATCTACCCTAAGGCTCATGAGAACCCTAGGGCCTTTCCTTGGATCTCTAGCCCAATCTACTTGGAGTCTTCTAGCCAATGCCCTTGCGGGGTAGGATTGCATCATTCCCTCCACCTTGGAAAGGATTTGACCTCAAATCCCGAGGTTCTTCATACTCTGGGCTCCTTCCCTCAACACCTGTAAAAAGAACAAAAACACATGTATTAGTGGTGTTTGGTATGTTGAAGTAAGGTAAGGTCTGAAAACTCATTTCCTGGGCATCTTCCCATGAAGGAACATGGTTTCTCACCAACTCAATGAGTGGTGCTACAAGTATAGAAAAATATGGGACAAACCTTTTGTAAAAGTTTGTTAAGTCATGGATGCCCCAAATTTTTCTTATACTTGGTGGAGTGAGCCACTCAGGAATGACCTTTATTCTCTTAGGGTTCATGGGAACCCGTTGATCACTATTTGAAAAATTAAGAAAAGTAACGCAATAAAACATACCTTTTTCTGTATTTTCATATTGATTATTCCTACCAAAAAGTATGACAAACCTAAGGTGTCCCATATGAGTACCTAAGTTTGTATTGAAACTAAAAATAAGAACAAACCTACCTAATGGGTCCCTATGTACACACACCATGAAGATGTTAGGTGTACGAGTGATTTTACAAAAGAGGGTTGCACCACTCAAAACATTCATCATACCACCTATTTTAGGGACTTGGTGCCTAATAATACCTATTTTGGGCACCAAAAAAGCACAAGGATATAAGCTCTTGCGAACCAAACCCTCATCCAACAACTTCTTTACTTGAGGAATAAACTCAAGCCCAAGAGGTGTTGTAATGCTAGCAAGTGTCTTTTTACAAAAGAGAAAATGTGGAGGTTTTCTAAGAGGGAAAGTTTCTTTAATGTTTGTCTTTATTATAAAATGAGTTTCCTTCTTAGCTAACCTCTTGGAGGAGACACTTACCTCCTTACACTTCTCTTTAACCACTAATGGTTGTCCATCTTCTTGGGGGTAGATTTCTTCACTAGATCCTTCCCCTTTTGCTTCTTCACTTTCACTAGAGGAAGGTGAAGTAGTAGCCTCATCTTGGCTACTATAAATGTCTTGGCCCCTCATAATCATGGTTTTTGTGGTGGGGCATTGAGAAGTAATGTGTCCTCTTCCAAGACATTTAAAGCACTTTATAGAGCTAGTTTTCTCTTGCATACTAGCCTTAGGGGCTTGCTTTTCTATTGCCTTCCCCTTATCATCTTTGGGCTTAGAAGGTGTCACCCCTAAGATGCCTTGACCTTGGTCTTTCTTTGGATAAGAGTGAGAGCCATAAGATTTTGAAGTAGACTTCTTTTTAAGTTGTTGCTCTACCCTTATTTCCCAATCTAAGTTAGCCTCTACATTGTCCTTCCCATGGAAGTATGAGAGGTTAATGTTAGCCTCTTGAGGCTTTCTTTCATTTTCTCTTCTATGGGAGTGAGGTCTAAGATGTGACCTATGCCTTCCTTCGTAATAGTCACGAAGTTCTTCACTTAGGCTCTTGCAAGAGTTATGACTACTATAGGAGGCATGTTTTTCTCTTTTCATTTCTTTCATTATTTTTCTTCTTTCTTCCTCTCTTATTTTCTTTCTTTCATCTTGACTTATTTCTTCCACTCTTTTTTTTCCTTTTTCTTTTCTCTCTTGTTTTTCTTTCCATAACTTGAGGAACTCAACTCATCTAAGATTCTAGATAAAGGGTCTTTATGACTAGTACCCTCGCCATTAACACTAGATGAATGATGACTCATGTTGGTTCCTAAGTTGTGGTTCTTTCTTGTTGGAGGTTTGAAAACAAAAGGTAAAAGAAACTATGGTTGAAACTAGCCAAATAAACACTAAAAGAGGTGTGAAAGATAAGCGAAATACAAGGCTAAAACCCTATACTACTAGAATGGCCAAAATACAAGGCCTAGACGAAGGAAAAACCTATTCTAATATTTACAAAGATAAGCGGGCTCATACTTAGCCCATGGGCTCGAAATCTACCCTAAGGCTCATGAGAACCCTAGGGCCTTTCCTTGGATCTCTAGCCCAATCTACTTGGAGTCTTCTAGCCAATGCCCTTGCGGGGTAGGATTGCATCACAAAGGTGCGATTCAGGCGCACAATATATCGAGACGCTCGAAATTGAACAACGGAAGCTCTCGAGAAATTTAAATGGACATAACTTTTCACTCGGATGTCCAATTCAGGCGCATCACATATCTAGACGCTCAAAATTGAACAACGGAAGCTCTAAAGCAATGCAAATGGTTATAACGTTTCACTTGGATGTCATATTCAGGCGCATCACATATCGAGACGCTCAAAATTGAACAATGGAAGCTCCCGAGATATTCAAATGGTCATAACTTTTCACTCGGATGTCCAATTTAGGCGCATCACATCTCGAGATGCTCGAAATTGAACAATGGAAGCTCTCGAGATATTCAAATGGTCATAACTTTTCACACGGAGGTCCGATTCAGGCGCATAATACATCGAGATGCTCGAAATGCAACAACGGAAGCTCTCAAGAAATTCAAATGGTCGAAACTTTTCACTCGGATGTCCGATTCAAGCGAATCATATATCGAGACGCTCGAAATTGATCAATGGAAGCTCTCGAGATATTCAAATGGTCATAACTTTTAACTTGGTGGTCTGATTCAGGCGCATAAAATAACGAGACATTTGTAATTGACCAACGGAAGCTGTCGAAAAATTCAAATGGTCATAACTTTTCACACGGAGGTCCGATTCAAGCGCATAATATATCGAGACGTTCGCAATTTAACAACGGAACCTCTTGAGAAATTGAAATGGTCATAACTTTTCACTCGGATGTCCAATTCAGGCACATCACATATCTAGACGCTCAGAATTGAACAACGGAAGCTCTAAAGAAATGCAAATGGTCATAACTTTTCACTCGGATGTCAAATTCAGGCGCAACACGTATCGAGACGCTCAAAATTGAACAATGGAAGCTCTCGAGATATTCAAATGGTCTAAACTTTTCACACAGAAGTCCGATTCAGGCGCATAATACATCGAGATGCTCGAAATTGAACAACGTAAGCTCTTGGGAAATTCAAATGGTCATAACTTTTCACACGGAGGTAAGATTCAGGCGCGTATTATATCGAGATGTTCATAATTGAACAACGGAAGCTCTCGAGAAATTCAAATGGTCATAACTTTTCACTCGGATGTCCAGTTCAGGCGCATCACATATCTAGACGCCCGAAATTGAACAACGGAAGCTCTAAAGAAATTCAAATGGTCATAACTTTTCACACGGATGTCATTTTCAGGGGCATCACATATTGAGATGCTAGAAATTGAACAATGGAAGCTCCCGAGATATTCAAATGGTCATAACTTTTCACACGGAGGTCCGATTCAGGCGCATATTACATCGAGACGCTCGAAATAGAACAACGAAAGCTCTCGAGAAATTCAAATGGTCATAACTTTTCACACGGAGGTGCGATTCAGGCGCATAATATATCGAGACGCTCGAAATTGAACAACAGAAGCTCCAAAGAAATTCAAATGGTCATAACTTTTCACATGGAGGTCCGATTCAGGCGCATAATACATCGAGATGCTCGAAATAGAACAACGGAAGCTCTCAAGAAATTCAAATGGTCGAAACTTTTCACTCGAATGTCTGATTCAGGCGCTTCACATATCGAGATGCTTGAAATTGAACAATGGAAGCTATGAAGAAATTCAAATGGTCATAGCTTTACACTCGGATGTCGGATTCAGACGCATCACATATTGAGACGCTCAAAATTGAACAATGAAAGCTCTCGAGATATTCAAATGGTCATAACTTTTCACACGGAGGTGCGATTCAGGCGCACAATATATCAAGACGCTCGAAATTGAACAACGGAAGCTCTCGAGAAATTCAAACGGTCATAACTTTTCACTCGGATGTCCAATTCAGGCGCACAATATATCGAGACGCTCGAAATTGAACAGCGGAATCACTCAAGAAATTCAAATGGTCGAAACTTTTCACTCGGATGTCCGATTCAAGTGCATATTATATCGAGACGTTCGCAATTGAACAACGGAAGCTCCCGAGAAATTCAAATGGTCATAACTTTTCACACGGAGGTCCTATTCAGGCGCTTAATATATTGAGACGCTCGAAATTGAACAATGGAAGCTCTCGGGGAATTAAAATGGTCATAAGTTTTCACTCGGATGTCCGATTCTGGCGAATCATATATCGAGACGCTCGAAATTGATCAATGGAAGCTCTCGAGATATTCAAATGGTCATAACTTTTAACACGGTGGTCTGATTCAGACGCATAATATAACGAGACGTTTGTAATTGCACAACGGAAGCTTTCAAGAAATTCAAATGGTCAGAACTTTTCACACGGAGGACCGATTCAGGCGCGTAATATATCGAGATGTTCGTAACTGAACAACGGAAGCTCTCGAGAAATTCAAATGGTCATAACTTTTCACTCGGATGTCCAATTCAGGCGCATCACATATCTAGATGCTCGAAATTCATCAACCGAAGCTCTATAGAAATGCAAATGGTCATAAGTTTTCACTAGGATGTCAAATTCAGGCGCATCACATATCGAGACGCTAAAAATTGAACAATGGTTGCTCTCGAGATATTCAAATGGTCATAACTTTTCACTCGGATGTCCAATTCAGGGGCATCACATATCGAGACGCTCGAAAGAGAAAAACGGAAGCTCTCGAGATATTCAAATGGTCATAACTTTTCACTCGAATGTTCGATTCAGGTGTATCACATATCGAGACGCTTGAAATGTATCAACGGAAGCTCTCGTGAAATCCAAATGGTCATAAATTTTCACACGGAGGTCCTATTCAGGCGCTTAATATATTGAGACGCTCGAAATTGAACAACGGAAGCTCTCGGGGAATTAAAATGGTCATAAGTTTTCACTCGGATGTCCGATTCTAGCGAATCATATATCGAGACGCTCGAAATTGATCAATGGAAGCTCTCGAGATATTCAAATGGTCATAACTTTTCACTCGAATGTTCGATTCAGGTGTATCACATATCGAGACGCTCGAAATGTATCAACGGAAGCTCTCGTGAAATTCAAATGGTCATAACTTTTCACACGGAGGTCCTATTCAGGCGCTTAATATATTGAGACGCTCGAAATTGAACAACGGAAGCTCTCGGGGAATTAAAATGGTCATAAGTTTTCATTCGGATGTCCGATTCTGGCGAATCATATATCGAGACGCTCGAAATTGATCAATGGAAGCTCTCGAGATATTCAAATGGTCATAACTTTTAACACGGTGGTCTGATTCAGGCGCATAATATAACGAGACGTTTGTAATTGAACAATGGAAGCTTTCAAGAAATTCAAATGGTCAGAGCTTTTCACACGGAGGACCGATTCAGGCGCGTAATATATCGAGATGTTCGTAACTGAACAACGGAAGCTCTCGAGAAATTCAAATGGTCATAACTTTTCACTCGGATGTCCAATTCAGGCGCATCACATATCTAGATGCTCGAAATTCATCAACCGAAGCTCTATAGAAATGCAAATGGTCATAAGTTTTCACTCGGATGTCAAATTCAGGCGCATCACATATCGAGACGCTCAAAATTGAACAATGGTTGCTCTCGAGATATTCAAATGGTCATAACTTTTCACTCGCATTTGTCCAATTCAGGGGCATCACATATCGAGACGCTCGAAAGAGAACAACGGAATCTCTCGAGATATTCAAATGGTCATAACTTTTCACTCGAATGTTCGATTCAGGTGTATCACATATCGAGACGCTCGAAATTTATCAACGGAAGCTCTCGAGAAATGGAAGCTCTCGAGATATTCAAATGGTCACGACTTTTCACACGGAGGTCCGATTCAGGCGCATAATATAACGAGACATTCGTAATTGAACAACAGAAGCTCTCGAGAAATTCAAATGGTCATAACTTTTAACACGGAGGTCCGATTCAAGCGCATAATATATCGAGACGTTCGTAATTGAACAACGGAAGCTGTCGAGAAATTCAAATGGTCATAACTTTTCACTCGAATGTCCATTTCAGGCGCATCACATATCGAGACGATCAAAATTGAACAATGGAAGCTCTCAAGATATTCAAATGGTCATTATTTTTCACTCCGATGTCCGATTCAGGCACATCACATATCGAGATGCTCAAAATTGAACAATTGAAGCTCTCGAAATATTCAAATGGTCTTGACTTTTCACACGGAGGTTCGATTCAGGCGCATAGTACATCGAGATGCTCGAAATTGAACTACGGAAGCTCTCAAGAAATTCAAATGGTCGAAAGTTTTCACTCAAATGTCCAATTCAGGCGCATCGCATATCGAGACGCTCGAAATAGAACAACGGAAGCTCTGGAGATATTCAAATGGTCATAACTTTTCTCTCGATTGTTCGATTCAGGTGTATCACATATCGAGACGCTCGAAATTGATCAACAGAAGCTCTCGAGAAATTCAAATGGTCATAACTTTTCACAAGGAGGTCCTATGCAGGCGCTTAATATATCGAGACGCTCGAAATTGAACAACGGAAGCTCTCGGGAAATTAAAATGTCATAAGTTTTAACCCGGATGTCCGATTCAGGCGAATCATATATCGAGATGCTAAAAAATGATCAATGGAAGGTCTCGAGATATTCAAATGGTCATAACTTTTCACACGGAGGTCCGATTCAGGCGCATAATATAACGAGACGTTCGTAATTGAACAACAGAAGCTCTCAAGAAATTGAAATGGTCGAAACTTTTCACTCGGATTTCTAATTCAGGCGAATCGCATATCGAGAAGCTCGAAATAGAACAACGGAAGCTCTCGAGATATTCAAATAGTCATAACTTTCACACGGAGATGCG